>NC_079402.1:3109731-3217231 GCF_029220125.1 Pseudoliparis swirei | reverse complement strand
TCCATAAAGGAATGGATAATTTATTGAGTTTATTGGCTCTTGAATATTGGCTGAAGGTATTAATCACGACCGCGTGTTTAAAAAACGATATATTTCCCCTCGCCGCCCCTCAGATGGACTACATCGCCGGCAGCTTCTACGACGGCTTCGTGCTGTACGCCAAGGCGCTGGAGGAGACGCTGGCGGACGGCGGCGCCCAGAACGACGGCATCAACATCACCAACCGCATGCAGAAGCGCCAGTTCTGGGGTCAGCAACTGGGATTTCATCTGTAGCTTTTAGATACATATATACTGTGTGTGTGTGTGTGTGTGGGGCCAATGGTGAAAATAATAATGGAAAGTTGTGTGGATTTTCATTTTTTATTTTGGGGGGGGGGGAAGGGGGGCAAACGTGGTTTAATTAGTCGGAACTGAGACGATGATTTAGAAGATGTTGATGTGGAGCGGAACAATGGGAAGTTGTTGCTTCAGATCCCAACAAAAAGGTGTGTGTGTGTGTGGGGGGGGCAATGTTGAAAATATTAATGGAAAGTAGTGTGGATTTTCATATTTACTTATTTTGGGGGGGTGGTGAGCAAACGGAGTTTCATTAGTAGGAACTGAGACTATGTTTTAGAAGAACAATGGGATGTTGTTGCTTCAGATCCCCAAAAGGAGGGGGGTTGTGTGTGTGTGTGTGGGGGGGGGGGGGTCAATGTTGAAATTATGAATGGAAAGTTGTGTGGCTGTGTCGACTGAATGTTTCCTGGGCTTGCAGAAGGAACTTCTGGCTCGGCCGATGCGTTTTCATCCCTCTCCTTCAGAAGGCCACGTCGCTCCTCTTTTCCAGGGACGGTGTATCCTAAACGTGGATATATAACATATAATATATAATATATAATATATATTTATATTTTTAGGAGTGACGGGACTCGTTACCACGGACGACAACAACGCCCGGGAGATCGACATCAACCTGTGGGCGATGAGCGACCCGCAGACGGGCGAGTACGGGGTAGGTCTCGCTGCTCGGTGACGTGGACTTTTCCTTTCCTCCAGTTTATTGTTTATAGATCGGCTTCTTCCATCGGAGCCATTTTGTTCTTGCTATGAAACACGAGGTTTGGCCGATTTTAATGTCAGGAGGGAATTCACGTCAAAGTGTGGAAGTAAATGAATTAAAGGAAAGAAACTCAATATGAGCTGAAGTTGAATGTACTGGTATGTACTGCATATGTACTGGTATGTACTGGTATGTACTGGTATGTACTGGTATGTACTGGGTATGAATTGGGCTGATGGGGCCCGTCTACCTTCTTCTTCTTCTTCGCGATACTAGCGCTTGTCTTTGAAGCCTCTGTCTGGGATACATTCTGTGATATAACTCTCTAATTATAAGATGCATAAAACCTCAAATTTCCCTCACAGCCCAAAGAAAATATTTGTGAACGTTGCGCTCTGCAATCATTGTTGTGAACTGCCCCAGTGTGTGTGTGTGTGTGTGTGTGTGTGTGTGTGTGTTTATTTCCCCCCGAAGCGAGACAAAGTGGCTTTCGCTGTGGACGTCAGTCTGAGTTTCTCAGCGCGACTCCGTGGTCTAATTTATCCTCGGGGCTTTTAATCGGTCCCATTTATTTGGCCGATTGACCCCGGGAGGAAAACATCACAGCAGGTTCAGCCTGCTGAATATAATCAAATATAATATGAGTATCAACATGACTATATATATTTCTTTGTCATCTTCATGTTTTTTCATCTTTATTTTGTCTTATTCACATGCTGTATTTACACAAATACAAGATGTGTGTCTTACGTTGCTATTCAACACATAATACAAAATGGGAAATGACACATGACTTATATATCACTCAACTTGGGTTTTGATCACGGATAAACAGGTGTTTTAAACATCTGTACACGTAGTTACTCTTTCTAACTCCACGTCCCCCAGATATTCTTTTAAATGATCAAGTGACATCACTCGAGGCGTTTCATCAGTCTTCCCTCTGGAGGGCCAGAAACCTAAACAACAGGTGGTGGGGTTCCCCTTCAGCACATAATATACGGCGTATAACGGTATTCTAGACCCCGTGTGCACATTCCTGTTACGTAACTGTTACGTGTGATGCTAGCGACTCTGTAGTGCTATTGGCTATGTGATGCTAGCGACTCAGCAGCTCTTTGAGCTAAATGCTAAATCCTACAAAATGGAGAAGGAAAACGTTTTAATGTTTTCAGACAATGTGACAAAAAAACATTGATAATGTCCTCAACAACATTCATACATTTTTATTTATTTAAATTCAATTCATTTAACCAGGAAAAAAGCCTCATTGAGATTAAAAAGCTCCTTTACAAGAGCGTCCTGGCCAGTAGCACATTACACAAAGTTTCAGACATACAACATAAAACAGTGACAGACAATAACAAAAATAAACTTTTATTTCAGACTCACGGTCCAGATAGTACAAAACATTAAAATATAATAAAATACACACAAAATCACAAGTAAAATACATAGAACTACAAATGCACAGCTGGGACTGGTAGCGCTCAGTACTGAACTTTATTTTTTAGTTCACAGCATGAGTAAAAAACAAAGACTCAAGTCGTCATATCCCAGTTCACACAGGTGCACATGCCTCAGTCAAAAAACAACCAGGTGACCCGTCATCTATAGCAACATGCGGTGAAGTGAACAGGTATTTCATTTTACACCTGTTTAAACCAGCCCCCCCCACCACATGTCTGCAGCTGGTCGCGTACTACAACGGCACCACCAAAGACATCATCTGGTCCCAGACGGAGAAGATCCACTGGCCCAACGGGGGCCCGCCGCTGGACAACCCCCCCTGTGTGTTCTCCACGGACGACCCCTCCTGCAATGACGGTACGTCTGCAGTTATTGTCCTTGTGTCTCGGGGGGGAAATGTTCTCTAAAACGAGCCGGTTGACTCACGGACACGACGATTTCAGGAAATTGCACGAAAAGAGCAACGAGGAGGAAGTTCTCCCCTCGCCTTAGAGTGAGATGGAGCGGCTCATCAGATGGACATCGCATTGCACTAATGCTCTGTTTATATAGTATCTCCACCTGCGAGATGTTCAATTCAATTCAATTCAGTTTATTTGTATAGCCCAATTTCACAAATTACAAATTTGTCTCGGAGTGCTTTACAATCTGTACACATAGACATCCCTGACCCAAAACCTCACATCGGACCAGGAAAAACTCCCAAATAACCATTCAGGGGGAAAAAAAGGGAAGAAACCTTCAGGAGAGCAACAGAGGAGGATCCCTCTCCAGGATGGACAGATGCAATAGATGTAATGTGTACAGAAGGACAGATTTAGAGTTAAAATACATTCAATGAATATGACAGAGTGTATGAATAGTTCATAGTAGGCATATTCCACGATGGAGACCTCCACGATCCATCAGGCAGATGGCGGTGGGGAGGAGGAGTGGGCGGAGTCTCAACAGGACAGTGGCGCAGTCAGGAGCAGGAATTCCACGACCCAGACCTCGATGATCCATCAGGCAGATAGGATCTATGTCGTCTCATAGGGTCCGATGACCCCATGAGACGTGAAGTCAAGGACTCCGGGGAGAAAGCAGAGTTAGTAACGTGTGATTGAGAGATGAACATTCATCCTTAAGGAGAGAAAAAAGAGGAGATAGGTACTCAGTGCATCCTAAAATGTCCCCCGGCAGCTATAAGCCTATAGCAGCATATCAAGGGGCTGGACCAGGGCAAACCTGATTCAGCCCTAACTATAAGCTCTGTCAAAGAGGAAGGTCTTAAGTCTACTCTTAAACGAGGTGACTGTGTCTGCCTCCCGGACTGAAATTGGAAGCTGGTTCCATAAAAGAGGAGCTTGATAACTAAAGGCTCTGGCTCCCATTCTACTTTTTAAGACTCTAGGAACTACAAGTAGTCCCGCATTTAGTGAGCGTAGCTCTCTAGTGGGGCAATATTGTACGACAAGCTCCTTAAGATATGATGGAGCATCACCAATCAAGGCTTTGTAGGTTAAGAGAAGAATTTTAAAAGTGATTCTTGATTTTACTGGGAGCCAGTGCAGAGCAGCTAGTGCAGGAGTCATGTGATCTCTTTTCTTAGTTTTAGTGAGAACACGAGCTGCAGCATTCTGGATCAACTGGAGGGACCTAAGAGATTTATTAGAGCAGCCTGATAATAAGGAGTTGCAGTAATCCAGTCTCAAGTAACGAACGTGAACCAATTTTCTGCATCTTTTGAGACAAGATGTGCCTGATTTTTGAAATATTACGTAGATGAAAGAATGCAGTCCTTGAGATTTGCTTTACGTGGGAGTTAAAGGACAAGTCCCGATCAAAGATAACGCCAAGATTCTTTACAGTGGTGTTGGATGCCAGGGCAATGCCGTCTACAGAATCCACATCACCAGATAATTGATCTCTGAGGTGCTCAGGGCCGATTAAAATTACTTCGGTTTTGTCTGAGTTTAACATCAAGAAGTTGCAGGTCATCCATGTTTTATGTCTTTAAGACATGCTTGAATTTTACAGAGTTGGTTGCTCTCCTCTGGTTTTATCGATAAATATAGTTGAGTATCATCTGCATAACAATGAAAGTTTATGGAGTGTTTCCTGATAATATTGCCCAAAGGAAGCATGTATAAGGTAAATAAAATTGGTCCAAGCACAGAACCTTGTGGAACTCCGTGATTAACGTTGGTGGTTATCGGCGTCATCGTTTACAAATACAAACTTAGATCGATCTGATAAATAGGATTTAAACCAAATTAGTGCCGTGCCTGAAATGCCAATCGACTGCTCCAGTCTCTGTAACAGGATGTCATGGTCAATGGTGTCGAATGCAGCACTAAGGTCTAACAAGACCAGGACAGAGAGAAGTCCTTTATCTGCTGCCATTAAGAGGTCATTTGTAATTTTCACCAGTGCCGTCTCGGTGCTGTGGTGTTTTCTAAATCCTGATTGAAATTTCTCAAATAAACTATTATGATGTAGAAAGTCGCACAACTGATTTGCGACCACTTTCTCAAGGATCTTGGAGAGGAAGGGAGGTTAGAGATCGGTCTGTAGTTAGCCAACACCTCTGGATCCAGAGTGGGCTTCTTCAGGAGAGGTTTAATAACAGCCACTTTGAAGGAGTGTGGTACGTGGCCTGTTAGCAGAGACACATTGATAATATCTAATAGAGAGCCGCCAATTAAAGGCAAAACGTCTTTAAGCAGCCTCGTCGGGATGGGGTCCAAGAGACAGGTAGAGGTGTTCGAAGTAGAAACCGTTGAAGATAATTGGTCACGGTTGATGGGAGAAAAGCCCTCCAAATATACACCAGGGCATACAGCGGTTTCCAAGGCCATTCCACTTGAGGACAGATTGGCACTGGTTATGGGCAAGAGAATATTAATCTTGTCCCTAATAGTTAAAATCTTTTCATTAAAGAAGTTCATAAAGTCATTACCACTGAGGTTTATAGGAATGCTCGGCTCCACAGAGCTGTGACTCTCTGTCAGCCTGGCTACAGTGCTGAAGAGAAACCTGGGGTTGCTTTTATTTTTTTCTATTACTGATGAGTAATAGGCTGCTCTGGCATTACGGAGGGCCTTCTTATATGTTTTAAGACTATCTCGCCAAACTAAGCGGGATTCTTCGAGATTAGTTGAACGCCATATGCGTTCAAGCTTTGTGACGTTGCTTCAGTTTGCGGGTCTGAGGGTTATACCAGGAGCAAACCTCCTCTTCCTCACTGTCTTCTTCTTCAGAGGGCTATCGAGTCCAGTGTCATTCTCAAAGAGCCTGTGGCACTGTCAACAAGATGATCAATCTGGGACGGACTAAAGTTAGACCAGGAGTCCTCTGTTATATTGAGACGTGGTATCGAATCAAATACAGAAGGAATCGCTTCTTTAAATTTAGCTACAGCACTGTCAGTTAGACATCTGGTGTAGAAACTTTTGACTAACGGAGTACACTCCGGTAGTATAAATTCAAAAGTTATGAGGTTGTGGTCTGACAGAAGAGGATTCTGTGGGAAGACGTTCAAATGCTCAATGTCAACGCCATAAGTAAGAACAAGATCAAGCGTGTGGCCAAAGCTGTGAGTGGGTTGCTGTACTCTCTGACAGAAGCCAATCGAGTCCAACAAGGAGATGAATGCAGCACTAAGGCAATCATTATCAACATCCACATGGATATTAAAATCTCCAACAATAATAACTTTATCGGTTTTAAGAACCAAACTTGATATAAATTCTGAGAATTCAGATATAAACTCTGAATATGGACCTGGTGGCCAGTACAGAATCACAAATCGAATTGGCTGTAGTGTTTTCCAGGTTGGATGTGAAAGACTAAGAACAAGGCTTTCAAATGAGGTGTAGTGTAATTTTGGTTGAGGATTAATTAATAGGCTCGATTCAAAGATGGCTGCTACTCCACCTCCTCGACCGGTGCCTCGAGGAATGTGAGTATTAATATGACTTGGAGGAGTCGATTCATTCAGGCAGACATATTCTTCATGGCTCAGCCAGGTTTCAGTTAGGCAACATAAATCAATGTGATTATCTGATATTAAATCATTTAGTAACACAGCTTTAGATGACAGAGATCGAATATTTAGGAGACCACATTTAATAGACCTATTTTGTTGCACTGCTGAAATAATGGTGTTAACTTGTATAAGGTTATTGTGTACGACTCCTCTTCTGCTTACTTTTGATTTATTTAATTGAAGTGGCCGTGGGACAGACACAGTCTCTACTCTAGAGTCATGGGTGGGTAACTGCTCGAATGGAAGAGCAGAGAAGGGTGTTAAACTACAACTCTGCTCCCGGTTCCTGATCTGAACCCTGGGTTGTCATGGATTAAGTCCGATGATCAACTTGGTCATATTCGCAGAAATGAGACGCTCCGTCCAACGTGGGATGGATGCCGTCTCTCCTCATCAGATCAGGTTTTCCCCAGAAAGTCTTCCAGTTGTCTACGTAGCCCACATTATTCGCTGGGCACCACCTCGACAGCCAGCGGTTGAAAGACGACATTCGGCTATACAATTCGTCTGTCTGCAAATTTGGGAGAGGGCCAGAGAAAATTACGGTGTCCGACAACGTCTTGGCATAAGCACACACCGATTCCACATTAATTTTAGTGAGTTCCGACCGGCGGGCTCGGGCGTCATTACCACCGGCGTGTATTACAATCTGACTGTATCTCCGTTTGTCCTTAGCCAGCAGCTTCAAACAAGACTCCACGTCGCCCGCTCTGGCCCCCGGGAGGCACACGACTCTGGTCCGCGGCTTCGCTAACGTGACGTTCCTGACTATAGAGCTCCCGATAACCAGGGTGTGCTCCTCAGCGGGTGTGTCGCTGAGCAGGGAAAACTGGTTGGAAACGTGAAGTGGTTGGTGCACAGCGGGCTTCTGTGTAGACTTACTACTCCTGCGAACAGTTACCCAACCACCCGGCTGCACGGTTACCGCCGGGGAACAGCTATCAGCTGACTGTAGCTCCGCGCCGACTACGGGAGAGGGCGGGCTAACTAGCATAGCTGTCTGAGCTTCGATAGCGCGGAGCCGTGCATCTAACTCATTGATGCGGCTGTGAAGATAAATGTGTTGTTTTCCCTCAATGAAGAGCAATTGTAGAAATGTGTTTTTATTTTATTCGATGGAGTTGTTGTGAAGAGATAATTTGCTGGAAGTCTTCGCTGCTTGAACAGAGTGAAATGAAATGTCACAGAGGATAAAACTGCAGTTATGAGTGTATTCTTTATGCGGCGCAGGATGAATCGGACTCAACATCATTTTCAGAGTTGAGAGCCTGGATGTCGCTTTATTCCAGGAGAGTTAAAATGAGTCGGGGGAATTTGAAGGAAGCATATTAATGATGAACCACATATTCAGACACTGTAATATAGACTGTAATAATATAGACTGTAATATAGACTAATATAGACTAATATAGACTGTAATAATATAGACTGTAATATAGACTAATATAGACTGTAATATAGACTGTAATAATATAGACTGAAATCATAAAGACTAAGATAGACTAATATAGACTGTAATATAGACTGTAATAATATAGACTGCAATCATAAAGACTAATATAGACTAATATAGACTGTAATATAGACTGTAATAATATAGACTGTAATATAGACTAATATAGACTAATATATACTGTAATATAGATTTTAAAAATATAGACTGTAATAATATAGACTGAAATAATATAGATTGTAATAATATAGATTGTAATAATATAGACTGAAATATAGACTTTAATAATATAGACTGTAATAATATAGACTAAAATATATACTTTAATAATATAGACTGTAATAATATACTGTAATAATATAGATTGTAATAATATAGACTGAAATATAGACTTTAATTATATAGACTGTAATAATATAGACTGTAATAATATAGATTGTAATAATATAGACTGAAATATAGATTTTAATAATATAGACTGTAATAATATAGACTGTAATAATATAGACTGTAATATAGACTGTAATAATATAGACTGTAATAATATAGACTAATATAGACTGTAATAATATAGACTGTAATATAGACTGAATAATATAGACTGTAATATAGACTGTTGTAATAATATAGACTGTAATATAGACTGTAATTATATAGACTGTAAGATGGACTGTAATATAGACTGTAATAATATAGACTGTAATAATATAGACTGTAATATAGACTGTTGTAATAATATAGACTGTAATAATATAGACTAATTGCTCGTGATCTTTTCATGAGTAGTGAAGTGGAGGTGAAGGACGGGGTCGATCGGTGTAATAAATGATATTTCTCTTATGAGTATCATATCCTGTGATGTAATTAGTCTCCATTCGGCCTTTAAATATACATCAGGAATGACATCACAGCTGGAGTTCAGGAAGTCATGCACAGCTGTTCTTCTTCTTCTCTCTTTTTAAAGACGTGAGCGTGGACATCTGTTGGATGATGTGTGAGCGACAACTTTCTCCTCCTGTGTTCCAGGTCATCTGCCAGTTTTGGGTATCGTCGCTGTGGGATCCGGCTTAGCGCTCATCATTTTTGGAATCTCCAGTTTCCTCATTTACAGGTGAGCTTTTCATAGAGAGAGAGAGAGAGAGAGAGAGAGAGACTTGCTATGCTCACTAAATGACCATCACGTTCATGAAGTTCAGTTTTATTTGTGCTTATTTGTGCTTAATTAAAATGGCAGTGTGCGTGTGTGAAGAAATTGGCCAAAGGAAAGGCTTTTATTTTGGCGAGCTTCCAACACAAGTGTGTTTTGTGGTTTGAACTAACGAGAAGAACCTCCAGTTTCTTCCCTTTTCTCACAGTTGTAGTCTTTTTTTGGAGAAGGAGGGTCTAAGAATAGAGAGAGGGGTCATGAGCTGTAAAGATGGCAAAGACCTTGAGGAAAAAATTGCGATTTTGTGAGTATAAAAATGTAAGTGACTTCACTTGATCAGACAAGAGGTCCTCAGTATTGCTTTCCCACTTATATTTACAATTTATTATTAGGCTACACATTTATTTTCCAATTCTTTCACCCTCAATCTGTGAATGTTTTAATGGTCAAAATAATTTCCAAAAAATATTTAGGAGGATGTTCCTAAAAAAACAATGTATAGACATATATAAATTAATCCTACCAGCTGGATGTGATCTAGATTGTTGAGCTAAAATAAATGTAATTCACTAATTGTAATTAGATGTTTTCAATAAGCGCATGTGTGTCTCTCAGAACACACAGAAAAAGAACATAACAAATAAGTTTATGTTGTTTATGGGAATAGTTAAGAGAACTAGATTGAGCCGAAGAAGTTAATCATGCATACATTCGACAATTACGCCAGTAAAATGCTAATTTCTGGGTAATGTGCACTGTGGGGAAAACCTTCATGAAATGGAAGAAAATTCTCGTCTTCAAAAGTGTCTTTAAATCGTCGGTAAATGTTCGCGACGACTCAACTATGATTTCAAAAGGAGGAGCTGATTCATATTTTCCCAAAAAATATCACACACCGGTAATCTGATCACTTTTCCCCAAAATCCTGACCATATGAACCCTTAACGAGTGTCGATCACCAGCCAATCAGAATGTATTTTGATCAGAGGGACGCTGGAAGAAAGACGGAGGAGCAGCTACCCCGCATGAGGTAAACCCACTGAACCCCAATCTGTATTTATCACGTTAAAATGTCAAATAATAATGAGATCTACATATAATTAGGGTGTGAACTTCATTCTGAAAACGTCTTCTTCTCTGGTTTTCTGTTTTCAGCTCGGCGCGGCTTCTTAACGAGCTACATACTTTCCCCCGGACTCCTGGCCAAGAAGGTTTATACATATATATAATTATATATATAAATATTCTATATATATCTTGGATCAAAGTGCAACATTTGATGACTTATGGCAACGAGTTTTGATTTCTGTTATGGGAAGCCAACCGGGGAAACGCTGTGATGCATTGTGGGTCCTGACCCACAGATCTCTGCTCTATATATAGCTTTAGATCATTTACATGAGTGACAGTTTTACGTATGGAAAAGCTTTTGCTCACAGACCTGAACATATATTATTTTCCTTTATTGGAATTTGGGGAGACTTTCCGAGACCAGACTGCCCGACTGTGGAATGAATCGGGTTTAATCTCTAGGAGTTTTTTACAACTCCCCAAAATGTGAAAAAGGGCAAAAAATTCAGCTATTGAAGGATTGATTGTAGCGCCCCCTAATGTTTAAATATTCTTAAAAACTTTAGGGTATGTTTAAGGATGCCATAGGCTAGCAATTTGGTGAGGGTAGCCCCCGTGTTTTGGAAATTATGTGTCTTTACATATTAGGCCACGCCCCTTAGATGTTCATTGGCCCATATCTTCTCAACGCAATGACATATCAACAATCTTTTGACAAGTCATGATGAAATTGAACCAATAATTAACCACAGAAAGTTTTGTATTAATCCGACCAAGCGTTTAGGACAAAATGGAAAAAATATGTTTTTTTACAAAGTTCCAGGCTATGAAACTGTAAATGTGAACCACCTGTTCAAGTGAAAGGTACAAAAAAGTTTTCAGTGTTTCTGTGACGGCTAACAAACCACTTCCTGTTCCTTCAGACGCCAGCAGAGCTCTGATGATGGACGTAGAGCTGTTTACTCCGTTCTCAGATCAATCAGCTGATAACCCGGACTATTTTAACATCGGGGTCACCCGCTTGGGGGTTGCAGTTTATAAGAGTGATATATTGATATATATGTATTTTTTTATATTTTTAATAGAATATGTATATTATTGTTTCTATCCATTTTATATGTGCTGCTGCTTATTTGTTTTGATAAAGATACATTTATACTCTAATGTAAAGGGAACCCTAAATCTAGTTCACGGGGCATAACAAGTTTAAGTCAGACTCATCCTGTGAATTTATGGACATGTAACTAAAGACAGGCCCGTCTTCCAATCAGGGGGTTGGCGGTTCAATCCCCGCCCTAGTCGATGTGTCCTTGAGCAAGACACTAAACCATGAATTGCTCCCTGTAGCTGTGTGTAAATGTAATATGTAAAGTGTCTTTGAGTATCTTAAAAAGCACTATATATAAATGAAATGGATTATTATTATAATTTAGTATCAGCTGGTTGGTGACGTGTTGCTCCTCTGACGCGACGGCGCCCAACTAGCAACCATTGCCATGTGCACCATCGTAATATTTGGTGAATATACAACTTAATAAAACTTGTGTATCACATTGCCTGCTTTGTTGTATTTGTTTTGTTGCAACACAACACATTATTTTATTTTATTTATTTTATTCATTTTATTTATTTTATTTATTTATTTTATTTAATTTATTTATTTTATTTATTTAATTTATTTTATTTATTTTATTTATTTTATTTATTTTATTTATTTTATTTATTTTATTTTATTTACTGCAAAGAAAAACAAAGATAGCAGCTGTAGTGATCTACTCTAAACACAAAAACACAAGTAATACTGGTGTGCTGTGGACTGTGTGCGGGTCAGTGGTTAGCAGGTCAGACTTTCACTCAGGGGGTTGGCGGTTCATTCCCCGCCCTATTCAATGTGCCCTTGAGCAAGACACTTAGCCCTGAGTTGCTCCCTGTGGCTGTGTCTACGGTGTGTGAATGTGACATGATTGTAAGTCGCTTTGGTTAAAAGTGTCAGCTAAATGACGTGTTATGTAATGTAACATGCATATGGCGTAGAAATAATAACTTTTCATGATCGTGAAACGCCTCCTCGCCTCCTCGTCTCCTCGCCTCCTCACCTCCTCCTCGCCGCTCTCAGTCGGTCTTGAGCGTCTGGAGTGTGGAGTGAGAGGAGATGTTGAGCAGAGCTCTGTTGTTTTAATGGAGGGGTTGGTCCAGCAGAGGTATTCACATGTGGGCCGTGTGAAACAATAGGCCCAGTGTGGAGCCCCACTCTCTGCCCCTCTGGCTGCCAGAGGTCTCTAAGCGGAGCTCTTTAAATAGAAAAAATACCTCTTTTTTTTTTGGGGTGGTGTTGGTGGTGGAGGATGGTGGTGGAGGGGGGGGGGGGCTGCAGGGCACCGCTGTTTAAATGGTGTTTCCTGCCCTCTAAATGGGTTGCACGTAGGCATTTGTCGATTTTTAAATAAAAAGTTTTCAGGACTGGCACATGATGTTAACCCTGGTTAAAAAAAAAGAAGAAGAAAAAAAAAAGCCCGTTTGGGGCCAAAAAGCTTCGAACGCGGCGATACGCGAACGCTTCGATCATTCTGTTTTCCCCCCGCAGACATCTGGAAGTATTTTACACCTTTTTGGATTGGGGTTGGAATGTATGGCCCCTGCTCGTTTTTAAATTTTCAAGTATTTTAAACAAAAAGACCCCCCCCCCCCAACCCAACCCAACCCAACCCCACCCCCCAAATCCTCTGACTCTATAGTAATAGTTTAGTCTGGTCTGGAGAGCCTCTTCCCGTCTGTGGTGTGATAATAAATAAGGAAGAATAACACTTAAAACATGTAAAAAATATTATATATCATATTATATTATATTATATAACATGATATAACTATAATTATATTAATTAATGAATTAACTGTAGACAGTTGGAGGTTGTTTACTTTTATTCACCCACCCTTAATTCAATTCTTCAGATATGAGACAGCGGGGATCAGATGGATATCAGAACAATTTTGGGGAAAAACTGACTAAAAACCACTAGAATTACCCAAAAAGATGTACTGTCTCTTTAAACTAACGCAACCTCAAACCAACACAACTCAACACACGGACACGGACACAACGTGATGTAAACTTACCGTGACATCAAATGACCTCACGCAGCACAACATGACATTACAACGCACTAACACAACACACCGTGACCTTTGACCTGACGCGCTGTAATAACACAGGAGGTGCACTCGGTGAGCTCAGACCTCCGCAGATGGACACAATAATGTATAATTATTATTACATGTTTTATTTAAACACAACACAACTGCAGGGATTTTTGTTTTAGACCCAACAGGAAGTTAGAAAAAAAGGAAGTTAGCGTTGCATTGATGGGATTTCTTAACCCTTGTGTTGCCTTCGGGTCAATTTGACCCGATTCAATGTTTCACCCTCCTGTCGCCTTCGGGTCAATATGACCCAATTCTATGTTTAACCCTCCTGTTACCTTTATATTTACTAACATATTTTACCCTTGAGGTCAATATGACCCCAGCTATTAAAATCTCCAGAAAATTATTAGAATTAATATTGTTTTCCAAGTTTAAGTGTGAGGTACTTTATGTTTGTTTGTTGACTCCCGAAAGAACACCGACATTAAACATTGAATCGGGTCAAATTGACCCGAAGGCGACAGGAGGGTTAAATATTGAATCGGGTCCAAATGACCCGAAGGTAACACAAGGGTTAAAATTGGATAACATTTTTTTATGATATGTATGTATGACACGTTAGTCCTCACAAACACTTCTTACATTTATGTTGAAGCGCGAATGCTCTGCAAAGAATTAATATAAATAAACTTCAAGCGAGCTTCAAGTGTTTTCGTCGTCTAATTTATCCGCTTGTTAGTTTTCTTTAAAAAAATAATAAAAAACAGATTTCCAGACAAACCGAAATGTCTTTTATCTTCTTCTTCTTCTTCTTCTTCTTCCCTTTCTTCTTATTCCTTCTTCTTGCTTTTCCTTCTTCCTTTTCTTCTTCCTCTTGTTCTTGTTCCTCTTCTTCTTCCCTTTCTTCTTCTTCCTTGTTCTTCCTTTCCCTTTTCCTTGTTCTTCCTCTTCTTCCTCCTCCTCTTTTTCTTCTTCTTCCAGTTGTAGTGAAAGATACTGTAAATAATTTATCCGCTTGTTCGTTTTATTTTTATTATTATTATATAATCTGATTTCCCGACATACCAACATGTCTTTTAGTTCCTGAATGTTCATTTTAATATCCGAGCAGTGAATCTCACGCCCAGTGAACACGGCACTTCTTCTTAGTAAATCAAACGGGCCCGTTCCATTTCTGATGACTCGCTACCTCTAAAAACGTCACGCACGCTTCCTGTTGCTAAACTGTGATTTACTTCATGTTTTATGCCTTTCACTTTATGCTTTATGTTTTATATTTTATGCTTTCCAGTATTTTCATTGCCAAATTCTTGACATGATTCAATCCCGACTTCATTGTTACACAGTTGTCTCATTGTTTGCGTAATCTTTGATTCCTCAGCACGAATCAACTCGTCGTTTTACTCTGAAATAATAATCACGAATAATAATTGAAGTGTCAAAAATTGGCAACTATAATTGTTAAATGTTGATTTATTCTTTTTCTGTATTTTATATACATTTTCTGATTTATTTGATAATAATAATTTAGGATAGGAATATATAAGCATTTTTGCTTCTACCTATACCTTTTCAGTCTTTCTGTTTAGTAAATTATATAGAATAATATTGTATTGCAATGATCGATTGAATAAAATACACAACAACAACTTTCTGCTCAACATAAAGTTACCTGTTATGAACCTGATGACTCCACTTTGGTTGTTGACAGTGTAAAGTTGTTGCATGTGTTTGAAAAGAAAGAAAGAAAGAAAGAGCCCTTTGTCCAGGACACAAATAAACACACCTCCACACTGAGTTTAATAAGTGGAACATGTGGCATCGAGAAGTTAAGATGTCATAAACAAATGCAAACACACAAACCCTCCACTCATAAACACACAAATACAGCAATTACCCTGTTTGTGTCAGGTGACGTGCCAGATTAAATCCATGTTATTTGAAATGTGCTTTTCCCCTTCAAAATAAAAGCAAGAGCCAACAGACCACCGCAGATCTTTGTCGACGAGATTGAGATTCAGCCCAGAAACCCAAGAGTCACTTTAGATGTGAGAGTGTTCCTTCTGTTCTTTGTGTTTCCTCGTTGACTTCATCACCTGCTTCTTCTTCTTCTCTTTTTCTTGGTGTGCAGGAAACTGAAGCTGGAGAAGGAGCTGGCTGGAATGCTGTGGAGGATTCGGTGGGAAGACCTTCAGTTCGAGAGCCCCAATAAATACCACAAGCGAGCCGGCAGCCGGCTGACGCTGTCACAGGTGAGGAAACAACAGGAAGCAACAGGAAACAACAGGAAACAACAGGAGGAAGCAACAGGAAACAATAGGAAGCAACAGGAAACAACAGGAAACAATAGGAAACAACAGGAAACAATAGGAAGCAATAGGAAACAATAGGAAGCAACAGGAAACAACAGGAAACAATAGAAAGCAACAGGAAACAATAGAAAGCAACAGGAAGCAACGGGAAACAATAGGAAGCAACAGGAAACAACAGGAGGAAGCAACAGGAAACAACAGAAAGCAACAGGAAACAACAGGAGGAAGCAACAGGAAACAATAGGAAGCAACAGGAAACAACAGGAAACAATAGGAAACAACAGGAAACAATAAGAAGCAACAGGAAGCAACAGGAAACAAGAGGAAACAACAGGAGGAAGCAACAGGAAACAACAGGAAGCAACAGGAAACAATAGGAAGCAACAGGAAACAACAGGAAAGAATAGGAAGCAAAAGGAAGCAACAGGAAGTAACAGGAAACAACAGGAAACAATAGGAAGCAACAGGAAACAACAGGAAACAACAGGAAACAATAGGAAGCAACAGGAAACAACAGGAAACAACAGGAAACTCACCAAAGGAAATGTTGATGTGCTTCTGGGAGAGGAAACTATCCATCTCTCTTTTTTAAAGCAGGATTCTCATCTTCATCATTCTCATCTTCATATGTCTGTTATTCGCCCTCGATGTGCGATCGACAAGTTGCTCTCGCCAGAAGGTCGTCCATTGCCAATGTGGGCGGGACTCGACCCCGGGCCTCGACCCCGGGCCTCGACCCCAGGGGGTCCCCCCAGCGTTCATCCCACCAGACCGTATCGCTGGCCGCGTGTCGCAGCTTTAGGAGCCGACCCCAGCCGGGGAATCGAACCCTTTTGCCACGTTGTGGAGTCCAGAGCCTCAGAACCGTGTTTATAAAACACTTTTTAAAATGTATTTTGAAAGCAGCTTGAGGCCGTCGGCCCGGTGAGGTCGTCCCCCCCCCCCCGGTCCACTCACATACATGAGACCTCATCACGGTCTTCGAGGATCAGGTTCATGTTGTCTAAGCGGCCCTAATGCACACACACACACACACACACACACACACACACACACACACACACACACACACACACACACACACACACACACACACACACACACACACACACACACACACACCTTTTTCATTACGGCTTCTTTTTCCCGAGGATGTGGAACACAAAGTCGCTGATCCCACCAACAATTTTGCATTTTTCTATACGGGTGTGTGTAGTAGACTGTGTGTAGTCGACTGTGTGTAGTGGACTGTGTGTAGTAGACTGTGTGTAGTGCACTGTGTGTAGTGCACTGTGTGTAGTGGACTGTGTGTAGTGGACTGTGTGTAGTGGACTGTGTGTAGTGCACTGTGTGTAGTGGACTGTGTGTAGTGGACTGTGTGTAGTGCACTGTGTGTAGTGGACTGTGTGTAGTGGACTGTGTGTAGTCGACTGTGTGTAGTGGACTGTGTGTAGTCGACTGTGTGTAGTGCACTGTGTGTAGTGGACTGTGTGTAGTCGACTGTGTGTAGTGCACTGTGTGTAGTGCACTGTGTGTAGTGGACTGTGTGTAGTCGACTGTGTGTAGTGCACTGTGTGTAGTGGACTGTGTGTAGTGGACTGTGTGTAGTGCACTGTGTGTAGTGGACTGTGTGTAGTGGACTGTGTGTAGTGGACTGTGTGTAGTGGACTGTGTGTAGTGCACTGTGTGTAGTGGACTGTGTGTAGTGGACTGTGTAGTGGACTGTGTGTGACTGTGTGTAGTGGACTGTGTGTAGTGGACTGTGTGTAGTGGACTGTGTAGTGGACTGTGTGTAGTGGACTGTGTGTAGTGGACTGTGTGTAGTGGACTGTGTGTAGTGGACTGTGTGTAGTGGACTGTGTGTAGTAGACTGTGTGTAGTGGACTGTGTGTAGTGCACTGTGTGTAGTGCACTGTGTGTAGTGGACTGTGTGTAGTGCACTGTGTGTAGTGGACTGTGTGTAGTGCACTGTGTGTAGTGCACTGTGTGTAGTGGACTGTGTGTAGTGGACTGTGTGTAGTGGACTGTGTGTAGTGGACTGTGTGTAGTGCACTGTGTGTAGTGGACTGTGTGTAGTGGACTGTGTGTAGTGGACTGTGTGTAGTGCACTGTGTGTAGTGGACTGTGTGTAGTGGACTGTGTGTAGTGCACTGTGTGTAGTGGACTGTGTGTAGTGGACTGTGTGTAGTAGACTGTGTGTAGTGGACTGTGTGTAGTGCACTGTGTGTAGTGGACTGTGTGTAGTGCACTGTGTGTAGTGGACTGTGTGTAGTGGACTGTGTGTAGTGGACTGTGTGTAGTGCACTGTGTGTAGTGCACTGTGTGTAGTGGACTGTGTGTAGTGGACTGTGTGTAGTGGACTGTGTGTAGTGGACTGTGTGTAGTGGACTGTGTGTAGTGGACTGTGTGTAGTGGACTGTGTGTAGTGGACTGTGTGTAGTGCACTGTGTGTAGTGGACTGTGTGTAGTGGACTGTGTGTAGTCGACTGTGTGTAGTGCACTGTGTGTAGTGCACTGTGTGTAGTGGACTGTGTGTAGTGGACTGTGTGTAGTCGACTGTGTGTAGTGCACTGTGTGTAGTGGACTGTGTGTAGTGCACAGTGTGTATTGGACTGTGTGTAGTGGACTGTGTGTAGTGCACTGTGTGTAGTGCACAGTGTGTAGTGCACAGTGTGTAGTTCACAGTGTGTATTGGACTGTGTGTATTGGACTGTGTGTAGTGGACTGTGTGTAGTGCACTGTGTGTATTGGACTGTGTGTATTGGACTGTGTGTAGTGGACTGTGTGTAGTGCACTGTGTGTAGTGCACTGTGTGTAGTGCACAGTGTGTAGTGGACTGTGTGTAGTCGACTGTGTGTAGTGGACAGTGTGTAGTGCACTGTGTGTAGTGCACTGTGTGTAGTGCACTGTGTGTAGTGGACTGTGTGTAGTCGACTGTGTGTAGTGGACAGTGTGTAGTGCACTGTGTGTAGTCGACTGTGTGTAGTGCACAGTGTGTAGTTCACTGTGTGTAGTTCACAGTGTGTAGTTCAGTGTGTAGTGCACAGTGTGTAGTGCACAGTGTGTAGTGCACAGTGTGTAGTGCAGTGTGTAGTGCATAGTGTGTAGTGCACAGTGTAGTGCACAGTGTGTAGTGCACAGTGTGTAGTTCACTGTGTGTAGTTCACAGTGTGTAGTTCAGTGTGTAGTGCACAGTGTGTAGTGCACAGTGTGTAGTGCACAGTGTGTAGTGCACAGTGTGTAGTGCACAGTGTGTAGTGCACAGTGTGTAGTTCACTGTGTGTAGTGCACAGTGTGTAGTGCACAGTGTGTAGTGCACTGTGTGTAGTGCACAGTGTGTAGTGCACAGTGTGTAGTTCACAGTGTGTAGTGCACAGTGTGTAGTGCACAGTGTGTAGTTCACTGTGTGTAGTTCACAGTGTGTAGTGCACAGTGTGTAGTGCACTGTGTGTAGTGCACAGTGTGTAGTGCACAGTGTGTAGTTCACAGTGTGTAGTGCACAGTGTGTAGTGCACAGTGTGTAGTGCACAGTGTGTAGTGCACAGTGTGTAGTGCACAGTGTGTAGTGCACAGTGTGTAGTGCACAGTGTGTAGTGCACAGTGTGTAGTGCACTGTGTGTAGTGCACAGTGTGTAGTGCACAGTGTGTAGTTCACAGTGTGTAGTTCACAGTGTGTAGTGCACAGTGTGTAGTGCACAGTGTGTAGTGCACAGTGTGTAGTGCACAGTGTGTAGTGCACAGTGTGTAGTGCACAGTGTGTAGTTCACAGTGTGTAGTGCACTGTGTGTAGTGCACAGTGTGTAGTGCACAGTGTGTAGTGCACAGTGTGTAGTTCAGTGTGTAGTGCACTGTGTGTAGTGCACAGTGTGTAGTGCACAGTGTGTAGTGCACAGTGTGTAGTTCACAGTGTGTAGTTCACTGTGTGTAGTGGACTGTGTGTAGTGCACAGTGTGTAGTGGACTGTGTGTAGTTCACAGTGTGTAGTTCACTGTGTGTAGTGGACTGTGTGTAGTGCACAGTGTGTAGTTCACAGTGTGTAGTTCAGTGTGCAGTGTGTAGTTCAGTGTGTAGTGCACAGTGTGTGTGAATGCAGGGCGCCCACTTCATTTCTTTTCATCCTCTTCTGTTGCGCTGCAGACATTTTGCTGAAGGACGAACATCCCGCTAGAGAAAAGAAAATGGAAACACTCGGAAGGGAACCTCGTGTTCCCCCGAGAGGTGGATGATCCTCTTTCTCTGATCGACACTAACTGACTTCCTTTCCTCTCTCCTCTCCCCTTTCCTCCCTCCTCGCCGCCAGAGAGGCTCCAGCTACGGCTCCCTGATCACGGCCCATGGAAAGTATCAGCTGTTTGCAAAGACCGGCTATTTCAAGGTAAGTGAGTTCTGACATGTTCGACTCCTGCGTTCCTCCTTCTGCCGCCCACACGGGTGCACACGCAGAGAGAGAGAGAGAGAGAGAGAGAGAGAGAGAGAGAGAGAGAGAGAGAGAGGGGGGGAGGTAGAGAGAGAGAGAGAGAGAGAGAGAGAGAGAGAGAGAGAGAGAGAGGAGAGAGAGAGAGAGAGAGAGAGAGAGAGAGAGAGAGAGAGAGAGAGAGAGAGAGAGAGAGAGAGAGGGAGAGAGAGAGAGAGAGAGAGAGAGAGAGAGAGACAGAGAGAGAGAGAGAGAGACAGAGAGAGAGAGAGAGAGAGAGAGAGAGAGAGAGAGAGAGAGAGACAGAGAGAGAGAGAGAGAGACAGAGAGACAGAGAGAGAGAGAGAGAGAGAGAGACAGAGAGACAGAGAGAGAGAGAGAGAGAGATGGAGAGAGAGAGAGAGTGGGCGAACTTGGGTAGTTGTGTGTAGAAGTGGATTTAATGTCAGCTGCAGAATGCGTCAATTTTCTTTTTCTTCTTCCTCTTGTACTTTTTCTGGTTATTCTTCCTCTTCCTCCTCTCTCTTTCTTCTTCTTCTTGTTCTTCTTGTTGTTCTTCTTCCTTTGTCATCTTCTTCATGTTCTTCATCTTCCTTCTTCTTCCTCTTCTTCCTCTTCCTCTCCTTCATCTTCCTTTCCCTTGTTCTTCCTCTTCGTCTTCCTCTCCTTCCTCTTCTTCTACGTCCTTCTTCTTCCTCTTCTTCTTCTTCTTCTTCTTCTTCATCTCCTCTTTTTCCTCTTCTTCCTCTTCCTCTTCCTCCTCTTCTTCTTCTTCTTCTTCTTCCTCTTCTTCCTCTTCTTCCTACACGAGAAGACCACCAGTGGCTCATAACTCTGTATATTTCCTCTCAGATGAAAAGTCACGTCTCCCACGTGGAGATCTCTCTCTCTCTCTTCCTCTCTCTTCCTCCGGGGCCGATGCTCACATGTATTATTATATAATAAATATACATATATAAATATATAAAATACGTAAAACAGCGACATAAGAAATGAGCCCCAGATGAGCCGTATTTATACAAATACATAAAATAAAGCCCCAGATGAGCCGTATTTATATAAATATATAATATAAAGTCCCAGATGAGCCGTCTCGAGTGTGAGACGCTGTTTGATTTCCTCTCTCGTTGTTTTTATTGCTGTTGTTGTTTTTTAATCCTCTTTATTGACCTGTGGCCGTCTCTTGATGCAGTGGAGTCTGTTTCCTCTGCGCAGGGCAACCTGGTGGCCATCAAGCACGTCAACAAGAAGAGGATCGAGCTCACCAGACAAGTCCTGCTGGAGCTCAAACACGTGAGTCGAGGGATTTATACCTTTTACAGGGTTCAGAGGATTATATTTCGTTTATACAGTCCTAAAACATCCCAAGAGCTTTGCATACACGTCTCTGTCCTTAGACCAATTATTAGTATTTTTTAGAAAATGGTTGAAAAGGAGAAATATCCCGTGGTTGAAGATTTTTTTTAAAATTACAGTTCAATACAGTTTTTAATTCTTTGTGAGAATCGAGTGGAGTTTTCTCGATTTGCTTTCAACGTTGACGGAATATTTGTTTTCGTGTATTTTATTTTTTATCAACATTTATTTCATTTATTTTAATTTATCAACGTTTATTTTAAACGTTATTTTTAAACGTTTATTTTTAACTTTAATTAACTAATAAAAAAAGCGCAATTTTTTAATACGATTTCACCTTTTCCTTTCATCGTTTCTTTGTATTTATTTGGCCCCTCAGGGAGAAATCTGGAGCGACGGGTTTCAGGAAGACCGTCGAGCTGTGTAATCTGAAGTGTAAATATCCACATTTATAAATTAAATTAAATGAAGGCCAAGCATTTTTATTTGAATGACCTTTCCTCGAGGGACAACATTTTTTATTTTTTGCTCCACTTATCTTTTTCATATTTTTCGTATTTTTTCTTATTTTTTTCCTTTCTTCTTTCTACCAAAACAATAACCTCATGAACTCTCAAGTTGTTTCTTCTTCTTCCTCTTCTTCTTCCTTCTTTTTCTTTTTCTTCTGCTTCATCTTCTTCTTCCTTCTTCTTGCTTTTCTTCCTCTTCTTCCTCTTCATCTTTGTCTTTATCTTCTTCTCTTCCGTTTCTTCTCCTTAATCTTCCTCTTCTTCTTCTTTTTATTCTTCTTCTTCCTCTTCTTCTTCTTCATCATCTTCTTATTCCTTAAATATCTCTTCTTCTTCTAAGTCCTTAAATACGTCTCTTCTTTAACCGCATTGACGGCAGATGCCGATGAAAAGATCCCTTAGGATGAGAGAGAGAGGAGAGAGAGAGGGAGAGAGAGAGGGAGAGAGAGAGATAAGGAAGCTGATGGAAACCCAAAAGCCATGACTCTGATTTCTAAACTCCATTTCTTCTTCACTTCAACATCTCTCGGTCTTTAATGGTCTTTAATCCTCCTCGGCTCCGCCCCCTGTTGGAGGAGAGCGGCGTGATGCCTCCTGCGGTCTCTGGGTCCGTCGGGCCGGCTTCTGTGTGGAGCTGGCAGCCTCTCGGACGCCCTCGGGGTCCTCGATCGACTGTCGAAACCTCAGCTCGGGAAACAGATGGAGGGGAAAGAGACGAGGGCTCTGCCAGTGGAAACTTAACCACTTGTCTTCCAGCACTCTCTCTCTCTCCTCCTCCTCCTCTTCCTCCCCCTCCCCCCTCCACACCAGTGTGCAGCGGGGGTAATTATATAGGCCAAAGGGTAGGCCAACATCTGGGAGACGACTAACAGCCTGCGAGGTGTGAGTCACTCAGTGTGAAGAAACACACACTGTTGAAGTTGTGGAGCGTTTTTCTAGAAGGTTCTTTGACCTTTGTTTGTTTGTGTGGCTTCGGGGGGAAGGACACACACACACACACACACACACCATCGATCCGCCTCGATCGCTCCAACATCTCAGATTTCATATATATATACATATTTATATATAAATATACAGGACTTAAAAAAAACAAAATGTCATGCATTCTGGATTCATTACAAATCAACTGAAATATTTTTTATTCTTTTAATATTGCTGATTATTTTTCTCATAAAATTTGATTTATAACAGCTGAGTGTTTGTCACTCAGAAACCCTTGCAGGTTAATTAGACAATTCAAGTGATTTGTTTAATACCCTACTAGTATACTTTTTCATGATATTCTAATATTTAGAGAGTTGAGTTTCATAATCAGCAATATTAAAAGAATAAATAAAGAACTTCATCACAATATTCTAATTTTCTGAGACAGTCCTGTATACATATAGATATATATGTATATATTTATATATATATATATATGTATATATACATATTTACATAGTTAATGTATAAATGACTATTCTCTGGTGTTTAATGAAGTCTCTACAGAGGTGTGTAGAGGCCCATCTCCAGTGTTCTAATGGTACATTGTGTTATCGCCTTAGAAGACTAACAGAGGGGTAGAAAACCCTTGAAAACCCTTTTTATGTGAGCGCAGCTGAAAACAGTTATGCTGGTGAGAGAAGCTATAAAACTGGCCTTCCTTTGAGCCAAAAGAAGAACAACATTAATATTTACATTAAATATAATTATTTATAACCTTGTCAATGTCTTGACTAGATTTGTTATACATTTTGCAAATAATTTGATGAATAAAAAGTGAGTTTTTATGGAAAACACCAAATTGTCTGGGTGACCCCAAACTTTTGAACGGTAGTGTACATTTATTTGTTTTAGTGTTGCGTAATCAGTGATTATTTTTCGGTCCAATGACACTTTGTCATTTTTTATTTTCAATGAATTAGATTTCTATTTCTGTTTATTATTTAACGATCCTGTTGAGTGTGTGTTTGAATTTTAGTTTAATGAGTTTTTATATTTACCTAGCATTGTGCCTCCTGAGCTTCCGTAGCCCCCCCCCTCGTCTTCCCCTCATCACAGTTTGATATTCTTGAGGGTGAGCTGATGCACAGAAGGAAGACGATGTGGTTGTTTTATTGTGTTCGGCAGCAGGAGGAAATAAAAGAAGAAGTCGACTTCTTCCTCTGTGACCTCCGCTCTGATTCTCCTGCTCCCGACGTCCAGCACGTATTATTTTTTGTCACGTCCTTCGCACACAGGCTCATTCATAAACCCTCCAAATGTGTGCACACGCACATGTTTCATCGGGGTGCCCCGAGCAGGAATGCGTCTCAACACGTAGAGAAAAAAAGACGCGTTGCCAGTTATAGGCCCCCGACTGCAAATAGACCTCTTTTTGGGGGGATGAACTGCTGGCAGCGGTACTCTACCAACAAAAAAAACTGTGTATAAATGAACCGTCAGTCCTCCCCCCCCCAACCCCCCCACCGGCCTGTGTTTCCATGGGGGTTTGGGAATATGATGCTTGGAAAGACTTACACACTCACAGTCGCAGCGTGTGTGTGTGTGTGTGGTTTATTTTCAGATGAGAGACGTTCAGTTAAACCATCTCACCAGGTTCATCGGGGCCTGCATCGACGCCCCCAACATCTGCATCGTGACGGAGTACTGCCCCCGGGGCAGCCTGCAGGTAATGTCAACAACAACAACAACAACAACAACAACAACAACAACAACATTGCAGAGGGTTAAAAATAAAAATCTGGGAAATGGTGAAATCATTATTTCCCTAAAAACTAACAAACAGACTAAATGTACCACTTCATCTACGTTGCTTATTTAATGAATTGGAATAACTTTTTCCCAAAAAGAAGGACACAATGTCTTAAGTTAGTGTTTCTTAAATGATTTTTAAATGTTATTTATTTTCTACATTTTGTCAATTTTTTATTTGTATTTTTTATTTGTATCTTATTATTATTATAAAAATACAAATAGAAAAAAAAATTACAAAAATTAAAGTGAGCATCCATTAACAAATGCTTTCAAATTGTTATTAAATAAATATTCAATACAATATAAGTTCATAATTCTATATTAAATCGGACACTGATGGCACAGCGCTGTGTATTACATCTTTTATTTTCAATAAAAAATGTCGTAGCTAGGGGGGTACTTGCCAAAAAAATATTTCACAGGGGGTTTAAAAAAAAAGAAGGTTGAGAACCATTGGCATAGATTGATTATGTAATTAATTTGAATAACTTTTACCCCAAAATAAGTAGACGATGCCCTTAAGTGAACTGGTTCTTGGCTCTCCGTGCTGCATGTTCCCGACTGAACCTTAACATGGACGAGCTGGATGGAAAACGATGGGAAACACGGCCGAGGTCTTCATCACTCACACTTAGAGAGAGAGGGAGAGAGAGAGAGATAAGGAAGCCGAGGGAGAAAAATCTGGACTAAAAGTGGATCTGTATTTGGACCCAGAATATACAATCGGGGCTCTTTGGAGTTAAAAAGATAAAAGCAGACACGATGATGTTTTTCTGTCTATAGAAATGTTCTGCTTCATCTTTCAACTTGTTTTGGGGTTTTTTCCAGGACATTTTGGAGAATGAGAGCATCAACCTGGACTGGATGTTCCGCTACTCGCTGATCAACGACATCGTGAAGGTACGAGATCATTTATATTTATATTTCATGTTTTCGTATAAACGTTTGTATAAAGGTCGCCTTTCAATATTAAATGACGTTGCCATGGTTTCACATGAAGTCAAAAGCCTGAGTGAGGCAGGAATAAAGTGTGTGTTTTAAAGCTGAGACTATACAGTAAATATTATTGTTATATAGTTTAAAGTAGGACTAAAAACATCGTCGTGAAAATCTCCTGCGAGCCAATCAAAACTAATCATGGGACTTGCTTTCAGAAGATTATCTTCAATCTGTCCCCACAAAGAGGCGTTCTGTGTGACGCTGCATGGCCAGGCTGAATGTCTCCACTCAGATAGCGGCTCTGAGGGATGTTTGACTCACCGTTTCCACAGAATATTGAATACATTCATTACCCGTTCCCCCAAAGGAATGACCACAGAGATTCCCCCCGGGGCCCCACCGTATTATGTCCATGTCTGGACTTGTGTGTTTCCGTGTATATGAACCAGGGACGTCGTTAGACCTATTTTAGGGGGCTTTTCATTATTTTGTTGTCATTAAATGAAACTATTGTTTCTCGCATGAACACGCTATTTATAACTCTAACATGCTACATATGTGTGTTCTGGTTTGTATGTTTTCTCCCCCTTCAAATTACAATCCAACAGCCCAAATTAACAATATAATGACCGATGATAATATATATATTATCTATATGTATGTATATCTATATGTATGTATATATGTATGTATATATATATAATATAACCCTTTTTCAATAAAGATAACATTTATCAAAAATACACACTATACATTGTTAATGTGGTAAATGACTATTCTAGGTGGAAATGTCTGGTTTCTAATGCAATATCTCCATAGGTGTATAGAGGCCCATTTCCATCAACTATCACTCCAGTGTTCTAATGGTACATTGTGCTTGCTAATCGCCTTAGAAGACTAATATCTGATTAGAAAACCCTTGTGCAATTATGTTAGCACAGCTGAAACAGTTATGCTGGTGATATAAGCTATACAACTGGCCTTCCTTTGAGCTTGAAGTTTGAAGAACAAAATTAATACTTCAAATATTAATCATTATTTCTAACCTTCTCAATGTCTTGACTATATTTTCTATTCAATTTTCAATTCATTTGATAAATATAAGTGAGTTTTCATGGAAGACACGAAATTGTCTGGATGACCCCAAACTTTTGAACGGTAGTGTATATATTATCTATATTATATATATTTTATATATATATAAATAATATATAATAATAATTTAATGCTCGACTTCTCTCCACCAGGGAATGAACTACCTCCACAACAGCTACATCGGTTGCCACGGCAACCTGAAGTCGTCCAACTGCGTGGTGGACAGCCGGTTCGTCTTGAAGATCACGGACTACGGCCTGGCCAGCTTCCGCTCCTCCTGCGAGAACGACGACTCGCACGCGCTCTATGCAAGTAAGGGGAGTTTGTGAATCTCACCGTTCATTAAATATATATACGTATTTTTACAAGTGCAGACATTTCACGAGCGCTTCTGTTTCTTGGCTTCCCAGAGAAGCTGTGGACGGCCCCCGAGCTGCTCATATACGACCGGCATCCTCCTCAGGGGACGCCGAAGGGCGACGTGTACAGCTTCGGCATCATCCTGCAGGAGATCGCCCTGAGGAGCGGACCCTTCTACGTGGAGGGCATGGACCTCAGCCCCAAAGGTACGCACGGCGCTCTAGGATCGGACACGAGAAGGAGCACCTGGAAGGGTTCTTCAGAGTGGTGCCAGAGAAGAACCATTTCTGGTTCCACTAAGAACCTTTCAAACCAGGGTTCTTTAAGGCACCATTTCCTTAAAGAGTTCTTCAAAGAACCTATAGAGGTGTCTCAAAGAACCTTCAAAACATGGTTCTTTAAGGCACCATTTCTGGTTCCACAAACCAGGGTTCTTTAAGGAACCATTTCCTTAAATAGTTCTCCAAAGAACCTATAAAGGTGCCTCAAAGAACCTTCAAAACATGGTTCTTTAAGGCACCATTTCTGGTTCCACAAACCAGGGTTCTTTAAAGAACCATTTCCTTAAATAGTTCTCCAAAGAACCTATAAAGGTGCCTCAAAGAACCTTCAAAACATGGTTCTTTAATCAGAATCAGAATCAGAATCAGAAACAGTTTTATTGCCAGGAATGTTTACACAACGAGGAATTTTTTTTGGTGGAAGGTGCAACATTTGGACATGACAAACAAACAACAATCAACACGACAGAAAGACAACAAATAATGTGAAAGTGTTTGGGTGTGTGCTTCAAGTGGTGTGTTTTAGTTAAAAGTGTATGTTACGCGTGGCGTGTGTTTAAGTTAAAGTGCATGCAAATAAAGTGGCATGTGTGTAGGAGGCCTCAAGTTAAAGTGCATGTTAAAGTGACGTGTGTGGAGGAGGGAAGAAGAAGGAGGAGGGAGGAGGAGTGGGAGGAAGAGGAAGAGGAAGGAGCGGGAAGAAGGAGGAGAGAGGAAGGTGGAAGAAGAGGTGGTAGTCCTGGGGGTGACAGTCAGTCAGTCCGGGTTCCATTGATGAGCCCGACTGCCGACGGGAAAAAACTTTTGGTGTGGCGGGTGGTCTTTGTCATGATGGACCGCAGCCTCCTCCCGAGGAGGGACTCGAACAGGAGTGTCCAGGGTGGGAGGGTCAGCGACAATCTTTCTGGCCCGCTTCAGTGACCTGGAAGTGAACAGGACCTGGAGGGAAGGCAGATTGCAGCCGATAACCCTCTCGGCCGAGCGGATGATGCTCTGCAGCCTGCGCTTGTCTTTGGCCGTGGCTGCAGGGTGCCAGACGGTGATGGAGGAGCAGATGATGGACTCAACGATGGCCGTGTGGAATTGTACCATCATTCTCCCTGGCAGGTTGAATTTCCTCAGCTGCCTCAGGAAGAACATCCTCTGCTGGGCCTTCTTGGTGATGGAGCCGATGTTCAGCTCCCACTTGAGGTCCTGGGTGATGATGGAGCCCAGGAAGCGGACGGACTCCACAGCGTCGACGGGGGAGTCACACAGGATGAGAGGGGCGGGTGGGGCTGCATTCCTCCTGAAATCCACAACCATCTCCACTGTCTTTAGTGCGTTGAGCTCCAGGTTGTTCTGGCTGCACCAGGTCACCAGGTGGTCAGTCTCCCACCTGTAGGCGGTCTCGTCCCCACCAGAGATGAGTCCAATGAGGGTGGTGTCATCCGCGAACTTTAGGAGCTTGACGGACTGGTGACTGGAGGTGCAGCTGTTGGTGTACAGGGAGAACAGCAGAGGGGAGAGAACACAGCCTTGGGGGGAACCTGTGCTGGTGGTCCGGGAGCCTGAGACGTGTTTCCCCAGCCTCACGTGCTGCTTCCTGTCGGTCAGGAAGTCTGTGATCCACCTGCAGGTGGAGTCGGGCACGTGCAGCTGGGAGAGCTTGTCCTGCATGGAACCATTTCTGGTTCCACAAAGAACCTTTCAAACCAGGGTTCTCTAAAGAACCATTTCCTTAAATAGTTCTTCAAAGAACCTATAAAGGTGTTTCAAAGAACCTTCAAAACATGGTTCTTTAAGGCACCATTTCTGGTTCCACAAACCAGGGTTCTTTAAGGAACCATTTCCTTAAATAGTTCTCCAAAGAACCTATAAAGGTGCCTCAAAGAACCTTCAAAACATGGTTCTTTAAGGAACCATTTCTGGTTCCACAAAAAACCTTTCAAACCAGGGTTCTCTAAAGAACCATTTCCTTAAATAGTTCTCCAAAGAACCTATAAAGGTGTCTCAAAGAACCTTCAAAACATGGTTCTTTAAGGCACCATTTCTGGTTCCACAAACCAGGGTTCTTTAAGAAACCATTTCCTGAAATAGTTCTTCAAAGAACCTATGCCTCAAAGAACCTTGAAAACATGGTTCTTTAAGGAACCATTTTGGGTTTCACAAAGAACCTTTCAACCCAGAAAATGTATGTAAAATATCAGAAAGACCTTAAAATACAATAAAAGAACATCTGATCTTCTCTTTCCATAAAGTAAATAAGCTTATTTCCAAAATGTAAAATGCATCGATTAAAGAAGCCTTTAATGCTTCCTGGAAACATTTAAAATCAAAACATATTCTATCCTAATAATCCTCCGTTTAATTGGACACAGACGCCACGACAAAATGTTGCATCAATGAGGATCGTTGTGTTGTTGGGTGTTTCCATTATTTTGTCCATTGCAGGTACTCACGTGACAGTAAAACATCAGAAAGACCTTAAAATACAAATAAAATGTCAAATGTTTCAGTTAAAGAAGCCTTTAATGCTTCCTGGAAACGACACATTTCATCCTAATAATCCTTGATTGGACGCCACGAGAACATTTTGTTGTTAGGTGTTCCCGTTATTTTGTCCGTGGCCCGTCCTCCCGCGTGAGGCGTGAGGCGTGTCCGCGGTAGCGAGCGCTTCCTCCTGTCCCCTCAGAGATCGTGCAGAAGGTGAGGAACGGCCAGAAGCCGTACTTCCGGCCCACCACGGACAGCAAGTGCCACTCGGAGGAGCTGACCATCCTGATGGAGGGCTGCTGGGCCGAGGACCCGGCCGAGAGGCCCGACTTCGGCCACGTCAAGATCTACATGGCCAAACTCAACAAGTGAGACGGGGGGGGGGGGGGGGGGATGCTTTCTTCGTGTCATCAGTCTTTTACATTTTTTAAAGAGTCAAAAAAAGTTACTTTTATATAGCCCCATATCACGAATTACACGTTAGCCTCAGAGGGCTTTACAATCTGTTCACATACGACCTCCCTGACCTTTGACCTCACCGTATAGTCTAATAATTAGACTCTAATTACTGCTGTTTAATTAGACTTTTTATGACATACTATAAAGTTTTCTCGTCTTTTTGATGTTCTAAGCTGCACCTTTTTTTAATGAATTCTTTGATACTACAATTTTATTACGATTTATTACTTTTTTTAATGCGACAGGACCTCACGTCGGTGCGGGAAAAACTCGCAAAAAATTTCGAAAAAAGAGAATCACGTTTTAGAAATCTCCACGTTTGTGATTCCTGACAGGCGGAAGTTGTCAGGAAGAGCTGCCTTTCCATCTCTGCGTGTGTGTTGATTTGAGAGGTGTGTGTGTGTGTGTGTGGGGGGTTGAGGAGGAGGAGTCCATTTCTGGTATTGTTTTCACTGATCCTATGAAATATTCATGTGCACATTTTGGTTTTTATGTCAGTGGGGAAGCTCTGTCAGAAATAGTTACCGCGTGTGACACACACACACACACACACACACTCACATGTAAACTAGATACTTGTCGGAGCTGTTTGGGGAAATTGTGACGCCCAAACTGACCAATCACAGCTCCCGATATCTCCTCGAGCACAGGAGCATTTGCCGGCTACAGATTACAGCCGGCGGGCCATCGATGCTTCTAGTCCTTCCAGATTATTGTTATTATCCATTATTTTTTAAGGAGACCTCGCTGTTGCCTGAGTGGGCCCTTTTACAATCCGCACAGATAACGCTCGGGCCCCGTTTGAGCCGGAGCGGCGCGGCCAATCAGATCGCAGAGATCCGGAGAGCGCTTGAAATGAGAAAAAAGAAAATCCCTCTCAGTGGAGGTTTCATTCTTCGCCGCATATCGTGAAGGCCGCTCGGAGAGAGTCGAGCGTGAGAGGCCGTCGTGAACATAAAATCCATACGTTGACTTTCTTTCACTTTGTGTTCATGAATAACATGTTCCCTCTTTTTTGTTGTTATATATATATATTTCTTTTCTTTTTATTCTCAACTGTGTTTTTTCTGCACACGCAGTCTCACAGATACGAGGAACACGCTGTGACCTCCTGAATGTTTCCGCCGCTTCGTAAACAGCAAAGCACTCAGCGAGCCAAGGCTGCTCAGTCCTCCACGTTTGTTTTAAGAAGAGGAAAATAAAGTGTTTCAAGACACAGCTTCGTACCAATAACTGCACCGCTGCCTAATCTGTTCAAAAGGGACAGGAGCTCCATTCAGTCGGTAATAATCAGAATTTAAGGCGATTAACTACAGTTTAGTTGTGCTGAGTATTAATTTGACCTTTAGGACTTTTCAAGCTCTATTCCCCCATTTTTTAGAGGGGTTGTATAGAAGTCTATGCTTCATGTGTTAAACTGCAGTCTCTCTACTGACCACCAGGGGGCGACCCCTCTGGTTGTATAGAAGTCTATAGTTCATGTGTAAATGCTGCATTCTCTCTACTGACCACCAGGGGGCGACCCCTCTGGTTGTATATAAGTATATGCTTCAGGTCTTAAAGCTGCATTTTCTCTACTGACCACCAGGGGGCGACTCCTCTGGTTGTATAGAAGTCTATAGTTCATGTGTAAATGCTGCATTCTCTCTCCTGACCACCAGGGGGCAGCCCCTCTGGTTGTATAGAAGTCTATGCTTCATGTCTTAAACTGCAGTCTCTCTCCTGACCACCAGGGGGCGACTCCTCTGGTTGTATAGAAGTCTATAGTTCATGTGTAAATGCTGCATTCTCTCTCCTGACCACCAGGGGGCGACCCCTCTTGTTGTATAGAAGTCTATGATTCATGTCTTAAACTGCAGTCTCTCTCCTGACCACCAGGGGGTGACTCCTCTGGTTGTATATAAGTCTATAGTTCATGTGTAAATGCTGCATTCTCTCTCCTGACCACCAGGGGGTGACTCCTCTGGTTGTATAGAAGTCTATGCTTCATGTCTTAAACTGCAGTCTCTCTCCTGACCACCAGGGGGTGACTCCTCTGGTTGTATAGAAGTCTATGCTTCATGTCTTAAAGCTGCATTTTTTTCCCCTCAAGTGACTTGTTAGAACTGTCTGACTATGTTATAGAAAGGACTCGACACATTTCTTTAACCCTTTCACAGTGTGATTTTACTTCATTAATGTCTTATTCAGCGTTCGGTTGAATTTAGCTCCACCCACCTCCCCAAAACAAGATGGCCGAAGTCAAGGCTTCAAAACGTCAGTCCACGAAACCAAAGACGGACTTCTTGGTGGTTACGCCTCCTTCCAACAAACAGTTGATGCTTTCAACAGGCCAATAAAGGCTGGAAGTCTTTTTCCAAATGTCTAAGCCCCCCCCCCCCCCTGCTCCGCCCCCTACAGGCTTTAAGAGGATTAACAGGATGTAGAATTATTCCCTGGGTTGAAATGATTATTTTCTGGCGTCCCGCCTCTTCTCCGGGCTTCACGCTCGGCATAGAGGGCTCCTCTCCGGTTTCCACCGTTGCTATTAGTCTGGGGTGACCGGCGGCAAGCGGCGGCGCTCGGGTCCGAGCGGCTTGGAGGCCGCTGCGCCGGCCTTTCATGTCTCTTCCCTCGGGATTCTTTAAACGTAACCGTCATGCGGGCGTGTGTGTATAGACGCGTGACCCACAGGGAACATGGCGGGACGCCAGGCATTGATGCTCAGAGCCGCCGCCGCCGCCGTGGTGTGGATGACTCACCTTCTTGCTCAGTGCACGTACATGCATGTGTGTGTGTGTGTCTATGACTCCTAGAAGCCTCCCGAGACACACACACATTACACAATAGGTGCATTATGTAACGTTACAGTATATTTGAAACAGCCACTGTGTACGGGCTGAACGTAGCCGCTCGTTAGCGCACGTATTAATAACTGAACTCCGGCGATACACATTTGCTTTTCCTGTTTTTACCGCTACACAGAAAGAGACTTTGTTTGTTCAAAACAAAGTGTTTTAGTGGTGCCGTGTGCTCCATGTTGGAGGAGGGAAAGCTACACCTCAAAGAGCACTTTGAATATTAGGTTTTTATCTCATCTAAAGGCCCATTTGACCTCTGAACTCCAGCCTGTCTGCACATGATTCCTTCTGGTCACATGACGTCTATTATTCTGTCCATCCTGGAGAGGGATCCTCCTCTGTTGCTCTCACTTCACTTTTTACCCCCGTGAAAGGTTTTTTTCTATTTCTTGGGAGTTTTTCCTGATTTGATGTGAGGTCAAAGGTCAGGGATGTCGTACGTGTACAGACTGTAATATCGGGCGAGACAAAATAAACTGAATTGAATTGAATGAAGGTCAGTTCACTGCTTTAGGTCATCTCCTGGACGTAGGTGGAGTTGCATTGTGGGTAACGTAGGTGGCAGGTTGATGAGAAAGAAGAATTTTGTTGTTCTTTTTTAAAGGAGTGCAATTCTTAATCGGTGGAGCACTCTTTAGTGCTGATGGATTATTCTGCTTTATTCCAACCTGGATTGTATTTCTTTAGTTTTACTCCTCGGCTCAGATTGGTCGGTATTCTTTTGGCATCGGAGGAACACGATTCATTTTTCTCATGAGCTGCAGTCGTGACATTCAGACGATATTTAGGTAACATTTAGATGACCTCTATGTGTGTGTGTGTGTGTGTGTGTGTGTGGCTGCCACCTGACTGTGTGTGTGTGTGTGTTCCGTAGGGAGGGCAGCACCAGCATCCTGAACAACCTGCTGTCCCGGATGGAGCAGTACGCCAACAACCTGGAGAACCTGGTGGAGGAGCGGACTCAGGCGTACCTGGAGGAGAAAAGAAAGGCCGAAAACCTCCTATACCAAATCTTACCACAGTGAGAGCAAATGACATCATTCTGTCTTCCACCCAGAAACTCAGAACAACTCCCAATTAACTTGAAACCAGGAAATTGGATGAGTTTTTGTCAGTTGTGTTAAATCCCTGTGTTAATTAAAGACTGTAAATCCCTCCCAACGCTGCGTTCTGATACCCCCCCCCCCCCTGATGCTGACAGGCAAACTGCTCATTAAGGCGGACGGAGAACACGATAGTGAGTGTAGGCATGTGGATAACACAGCAGCAGCAAATCACTTTTTTCCTCACCCATTTATCCTCTTTTTATTTTGAATAATTAATATATAAATAAATATATATATATAAATATATATATAAATAAATAAAAATATATATAAATATGTATATATATATATATATATATATATATATAAATATAAATATATATATATATAAATAAATATATATATACTTTTACATATATGTAGAGAAATATATATATATACATAAATATATATATTTACATAAATATATATATATAAATATATTTATATATAAAATCATATATATATATATATATATATATATATATATATACAGAGAGGAGCCTGAGAGAAAGGGCATGACATCCTTTCTCGCCGCACTTGTGGATTGCACTTTTGCCTTTTTGGTATAATTTGAATTGAGAGTGAAATTAAATGGCGGCAGAATAATCGAAGATGTATCGACGTCCAGTTATATTGAACCTGTTGCTAGGCATCCGGCGACATGTGTGTTAGAGGTGTGAACAAAACAACCATCGTAATCATCACCTCCTGCAGCGGCTCGCTTGCCCCTTTTTTTCAGTCTCTCTGCTCGTGGACTTGTCTGAACTTCTCACACTTTGCACATTGTGACCTTGTGTCTCTCTCTCTCTCTCTCTCTCTCTCTCTCTCTCCACAGTTCGGTGGCGGAGCAGCTGAAAGGAGGCGAGACGGTGCAGGCCGAGGCCTTCGACAGCGTCACCATTTACTTCAGCGACATCGTGGGCTTCACGTCCATGTCTGCGGAGAGCACGCCGCTACAGGTACACACTCACACTTATATTTATCTAATTAATTTAAGAAATTAATAGAAAATATAGTCACGGTTATAAATAATGATTTTATTGTAAATATTAATGTTGTTCTTCTTGTGGCACAAAGGAAGGCCAGTTTTATAGCTTCTCTCACCAGCATAACTGTTTTCAGCTGTGCTCACATAAAAAGGGTTTCCCCTCCGTTAGTCTTCTAAGGCGATAACACAATGTACCACTAGAACACTGGAGATGGGCCTCTACACACCTCTGTAGAGACTTCATTAAACACCAGAGAATAGTCATTTACACATTAACTATGTACAGAGAGTATTTATGATTCATTTAATGTTAAAAAACATGCTTTTCTTTGAAAAATAAGGACATTTCTAAGTGACCCCAAACTTTTGAACGTGTACATCTAAAGTGTTTTATAAAACTGGCTACCTCCTGAGGTTTAAATGCTAATGTACAGACAGGGCTACGCATGTAACGCGCTCACCACATGTTACACGTTACCACCACCAGGGGTATCGGGTCTCCCTCTCTTCCCACAGTGTGTTTCCACATGGGCTGCTCTTCGAAATAGTCCAGCTGTTCGATGGAGCGCTGTGTTGACGCAGCGTTGAGTCACATTGAGTCACGTCTCGCTCTCGCTCCATCACAAGAGGCGCAAAAAAAACAACCTCCTGATGTTGTACCCGGCTCGGGGGGGGGGGGGGGGGGGTTCTGAAGTGTTGATGGCTTCACACAAAGGACGGCTCGTGTCCTCAGCTTCGCCTCCTTCCTCTTCTCCAGGCGTGAGGAGGAGCCACGTGTGCTTCCTGGCCAAAGACATTCATACGAGAGAAGAAAGGGAAGAAGGGAACTGCAGATCTTAATCCTGAGTTGTATAGCCTTGTTAGTGGAGTTAGATTTAACCTTTTAAGAGTTCAGTTGTGATAAAAACAATAAAAACAATCTTAAACGTTTCAAAGTTGTCCTTCCCTTCTTACGGCTCACTCTGGAGCCAGCGGAGACACCGTTATGAAATATAAAGATCATTAAAGATGGAGACTAAATGACTAAATCAAATGAAATGTGTTTGTAGTATATTTTTCCGTCTGTGGATTTGATTCATGAGCCGGAGCCTCGGAGGCGACAGGCGAGCTTTAAGTGGGCGACGGCGAGGCTTTGCAGACGCGCTGCCTCCCGGTGCGTCCGCCCGTAACCATGGGAACCCGCTGAACGCCGTGTTTACGGTTGTAAACCGGCTGCTCTGCCTCTCCAGGTGGTCACGCTGCTCAACGACCTCTACACCTGCTTCGACGCCATCATCGACAACTTCGACGTGTACAAGGTGAGTCGGGAGGACTGGGGCGTCAATTAATACAATTATAAGGAAGTAAGTTTGTATGTAAGTATGTATGTATGTAAGTAAGTATGTAAGTATGTATGTAAGTAAGTATGTAAGTAAGTATGTATGTAAGTATGTATGTAAGTAAGTTTACTTACATACATACATACATACTTGTATGTATGTATGTAAGTAAGTATGTAAGTATGTAAGTAAACTTAATTACATACTTACATACATACTTGTATGTATGTAAGTATGTAATTAAACTAAGTATGTAAGTAAGTAAGTATGTAGGTAAGTAAGTCTGTATGTAAGTATGTACTTAGGTAAGTATGTAAGTAAGTATGTATGTATGTAAGTATGTACTTAAGTAAGTAAGTATGTAAGTATGTATGTACTTAAGTAAGTAAGTATGTATGTATGTAAGTATGTACTTAAGTAAGTAAGTATGTAAGTGTGTATGTATGTAAGTATGTAAGTAAGTATGTATGTATGTAAGTATGTACTTAAGTAAGTAAGTATGTATGTAAGTATGTATGTATGTAAGTATGTACTTAAGTAAGTATGTATGTAAGTATGTACTTAAGTAAGTAAGTACTGTATGTAAGTATGTACTTAAGTAAGTAAGTTTGTAAGTATGTATGCATGTAAGTATGTACTTAAGTAAGTAAGTTTGTAAGTATGTATGCATGTAAGTATGTACTTAAGTAAGTAAGTACTGTATGTAAGTATGTACTTAAGTAAGTAAGTATGTAAGTATGTTTGTATGTAAGTAAGTATGTAAGTATGTATGTATGTAAGTATGTACCAGATCGCCCTAAAAAAAAGAGATGTTTAATCTCAATGGGACTCACCTGGTGAAAGAAAGGTTTGAATGAATTCCTCCGTCAGGTGGAGACCATCGGCGACGCCTACATGGTGGTGTCGGGGCTGCCGGTGCGGAACGGGAAGCTGCACGCCAAAGAGATCGCCGGGATGTCGCTGGCGCTGCTGGAGCAGGTGAAGACGTTCAAGATCCGACACCGACCCAACGACCAGCTGAGACTCCGGATCGGCATACACACAGGTGAGTCTGACCTCTGACCTCTGACCTGCAGGTCACCTGGACGGGTCCCACATGTCGTCTCTCATAATGGCTGCCGGCCATCCCGCTGAGGAGTCCTGGACTCGTTGGGTCAACGCCATCGTTTATCTTCTTTTCTCTTGTTGGTGTCGCTTATTTTTCAGTCTTTCACGTCTGGGGTTCTGCACACAGAACAATTAAGGAACCATCTGGAACCAAAAATGGTTCTTCAGAGTGATGCCATAGAAGAAACATTTTTGGTTCCATAAAGAACCTTTCAAACCAGGGTTCTTTAAAGAGCCATTTCCTTTAATAGTTCCTCAAAGAACCTATAAAGGTGTCTCACAGAACCTTCAAAACATGGTTCTTTAAGGCACCATTTTTGGTTCCACAGAACCTTTCAAACCAGAGTTCTTTAAAGAGCCATTTCCTTAAATAGTTCCTCAAAGAACCTATAAAGGTGACTCAAAGAACCTTCAAAACATGGTTCTTTAAGGCACATCTCCAAAATGGTTCCCCAGTAGGTGATGGTTCCTCGTAAAACCACAAAACCTTTTAAAGAACCATTTAAGAACCTTTATTTTTCTGTGGGCTGATAAAAATGTGGTCACAATGGATTCTTCCCGAAATAAATTACGTTGCGAGCAATTACCTCAACGAACTTGTCTCTCTTTTCACGCTATCAAAGGTTTGAACAGCTATCAAAACTTTTCTGAGTTGAGAGGAAGATAAGTCGTCACCACAAGGCGTGTAATGCCTCCGGTGCTCTGCGGCCAGGTGAATGGACCGCTTGTGGGAACGTAGACCGAGTGACTGGAGCAGCTTTTCCGTCCAATAAAATGAGTCAGCCAGCCGTGTCTTTTTTCTTCTTTTTCTCACCCTCCTCTTAATGAAAGGAGGGTTTATTTACAGCGGCTCTGTTGTATTAGCTCACCGGAATTCATGAACCGGCAACTGATGCACGTCAAGTTGCAATAATGTCACTTCCCACCTCTGGATGCCAACGGGGCCGGCTGGACATAAACACTCTGGGTGTTTTAACTGGAGCTGTCTGCAGCGTTGAGTCTGACGTCATTCTCAGTCTTTTGACCGCGCCGGCTGTCGGAGGCATTGCTCATAGTCTTCATCAGACACTTGACATGCAACAGAAAGTAGGCCAGGACACAATATTCATTTGGCTCACACCTCTGTCATCCTAGGTGCTTGTGTGATAATGGCGAAAGTTCCCAGCACTGCAAATATATATATATATATAAACAGTATATATATATATTTATATATATATAAATATATACATATATATATATATATATATAATTTATATATATATATGTATATATTTATATTTATATATATGTATATATATATTTATATATGTATATATATATAATTTATACATATAAATATATACATATATATATTTAGATATAGATATATATTCATATATATATATTTATATCGTTAATCTGGTAAATGACTATTCTCTGGTGTTTAATGAAGTCTCTCCAGAGGTGTGTAGATGCCCATCTCCAGTGTTCTAATGGTACATTGTGTTATCGCCTTAGAAGACTAGCAGAGGGGTAGAAAACCCTTGAAAACCCTTTTTATGTGAGCGCAGCTGAAAACAGTTATGCTGGTGAGAGAAGCTATAAAACTGGCCTTCCTTTGAGCCACAAGTCTGAAGAACAACATTAATATTTACAATAGAAACCATTATTCATAACATTATCAATGTCTTGACTATATTTTATATTCATTTTGCAATTTATTTAAATAAATAAAAGTTTGAGTTTTCATGGAAAACACCAAATTGTCTGGGTGACCCCAAACTTTTGACCGGTAGTGTATATATTTTTTTCTCCTGTAAAACGTGACGATATGTGATATATATATATATAATATATACGTATATATTTTTTTCTCCTGTAAAACGTGACGATATGTCTCTCGTGTGTTTCACAGGTCCGGTCTGTGCCGGCGTGGTCGGTTTGAAAATGCCCAGGTACTGTTTGTTTGGAGACACCGTGAACACAGCATCTCGGATGGAGTCCAACGGAGAGGGTGAGCGTCACCGTCGCTTATTTTATGTTTTTGTTTTCCTTCTCTCTTTTCTTTTTTTTCATATATCAGATCCTGAACACGGTTGAAAACCTGCGACAATGTCCACGTAGTTTTCCTATGTTTATAGAAAATATCATCTCATTCATTATCGCTGAGATTGCCTCAGCATTATTATTCAATTAAACTCAGTTTATTTTATATAGCCCAATATCACAAATTACACATTTACCTCAGAGGGCTTTATAGTCTGTACACATAGACATCCCTGACCTTTGACCTCACATCGGATCAGGAAGAACTCTCCAAGAAATAAACCTTTCACAGGAAAAAAAAAAGTGAAGAACCCTTCAGGAGAGCAACAGAGGAGGATCCCTCCCCGGGATGGACGGATGGATAGACGTCATGTGACCCTCTAACTATAAGACTATTACTATTATAAAGGTGGAATGGTTATTTCCTTAAATGGGACGAAATACATAGTGCATTTTTTTGGGACTATCTTTAGCTGCAGATTAATAACATGTGGTGCTCTAGTATCTTTAAGTATCGTTGGTTTGTCTGTCTGTGTGTGTGTGTGTGGGGGGGGGGGGGGGGGGGGGATTGAGAAACACTCTTTAATAAGATTATGACTTCAAAGCTGAATATGAGAGGTGGATGGAGCTGCTGAGTCCAAGACTTTCTCTCCACTGACATTTCTCTTTCTTATCTGGCAGTGACAGGAGCGAGTTTGATGAAACAGTCTGTGAGCGAAGCATCAGAAGTATTGATTACCTACTGGGTCGCTTCCTGTATCGGGCCCTGGTGAATAATTGATAGCACTTACAGCAAGAGGCCCCTTAGCCTGCGATAAACCAGGCAGGGCTCTGGGCTCTGGGCTCTGGGCTCTGGGCTCTGGGCTCTGGGCTCTGGGCTCTGGGCTCTGGGCTCTGGGCTCTGGGCTCTGGGCTCTGGGCTCTGGGCTCTGGGCTCTGGGCTCTGGGCTCTGGGCTCTGGGCTCTGGGCTCTGGGCTCTGGGCTCTGCGCTCTGGGCTCTGGGCTCTGGGCTCTGGGCTCTGGGCTCTGGGCTCTGGGCTCTGGGCTCTGGGCTCTGGGCTCTGGGCTCTGGGCTCTGGGCTCTGGGCTCCGGGCTCGTCTCTCGCTCCTCGGTTTTCCTCACATGGGTTTTAACATATTCAATTCTCCGCGATAATATGACAATGATTTTTTTCATTTGCACACACCCCGTGAAGCTTTATCTGCAGTGTGAAGTCATTTCTCAGTTCTATTTATATCATGTTGGTGAATGGAGTGACAGACAACATCATTTCTAGTGAAAGAAAACTACAATTTTATTCATATATTTCACTGCTTTTGTGAACCCAAGACCTTTTGATAAACCAATTTCAAACACCAAAACAGTTCCTCCACACGAGTAAAGGTTTTCACAAGATATATGAAAAAAATTAAATAAATCGTACTTCAATTTTCAGCTCTAGGGCTATGTTATCTCTAATTATTATCGTCATTATATAGAGAGCTGAGATTGTTCTGCAATTTTATGTAACACACACATGGGTAGTGCCTTTAAAAAGGTGAATTTAATAAACTGTGTAAATTGATAAAATGAGTGTTAAAGTGCATCTGGTGTGCAGCTCGACGTGCTCAGTGTCTCCTGTTCTCTTCGTGTCTCTCCAGCCTTGAAGATCCACTTGTCCTCCGCCACCAAAGAAGTGCTGGATGAGTTTGGCTACTTTGATCTCCAGTTACGCGGAGACGTAGAAATGAAGGTGAGGAGCCACATTTAACTCCCCCCCCCAAAAAAGTTGTTTCTGTGTCGACAACACCTGTCTCCACACACAGACATGTAAACACACCTGGTGACGTCCTCTTCTAGTTCCTGCACACAGAACCATGAAGGTGCCATCTGGAACCAAAAATGGTTCTTCAGAGTGATAACATAGAAGAACCATTTCTGGTTCCAGAAAGAACCTTTCAAACCAGGGTTTTTTAATGAAAAAAATCCTTAAAGAGTTCTTCAAAGAACCTATATACAGGACTGTCTCAGAAAATTAGAATATTGTGATAAAGTTCTTTATTTTCTGTAATGCAATTAAAAAAACATAAATGTCATGCATTCTCTAATTTTCTGAGACAGTCCTGTAGGTGTCTCAAATAACCTTAAAAATGTGGTTCTTTAAGGCACCATTTCTGGTTCCACAAAGATCTTTTCAAACCAGGGTTCTTTAATGAACCATTTCCTTAAAAAGTTATTCAAGAAACCTATAAAGGTATCTAAAGAACCTTTAAATGGTTCTTTAAGGCACCATTTCTGGTTCCACAAGGATACTTTCAAACCAGGGCTCTTTAAAAACCCTACAAAGGTGTCTCAAAGAACCTTCAAAACATGGTTCTCTAAGGCACCATTTCTGGTTCCACAGAGAACCTTTCAAACCAGGGTTCTCTAAAGAACCATTTCCTTAAAAAGTTATTCAAGAAACCTATAAAGGTGTCTCAAACTAAAAATGGTTCTTCAGTAGGGGATGGTTCTTCGTAGAACCACAAAGCCTTTTTAAAGAACCATTTAAAAACCTTTATTTGTCTGTGTGTGCTACAGTAGGTGTCTCCAGGACAACACACACACGCACACATACACACACACACACACACACAGCCTCTGGCTGAGATGGTAACGAGACAACCGTCAGGGTTCAACAGGGTCACCGATAACCGAAGGCCAGGATATCGCTTCATCCCCATTGATGACCTTCTTGATTTCTGTGTGTGTGTGTGTGTGTTTTATTTTTTCCAGGGCAAAGGCAAAATGAGAACCTATTGGCTTCTCGGGGAGAAGAAGGAAGCGTACGTTATCTGAGAGGCGACGGCGAGCTGAGCCGCTTCTCCATTTGTTCTAGAATAAGTCCTGATCGGGGATTTCCACGCAGAGGAAAAAGAGAAGGACGCCCGTAGGACACAAAGAACAGAGGAGACTCCAGGTGTATTTATTACCTGGATATTGTAACTTCAAAAAGAAAGAAAAATATTGTAAAAGTTGTTTCTTTGTTTCTTTTGTATGAACTTTGTCCGTCCCGAGCGCTTCTCACTGACACGTTCTGGTTTCTGTTGTGTGCTTTCTATATTAAGAATTTGTATAGTGTGTTTTTGGGAGTTAATGATGTAATAATATTTTCCTTACAAGCGACGTCACTGCAGGAGCTCATAAAACCGTGTTACACAGTACAAGATCATATGTATATATGTATATCCAAGATACTGTAAGATATTTTGTTGAATAAACTGAGTCAAACACTCTTTTTCTTACATTATTTATGGTGCGGGCGGTATTTTTATGCTCCTGGTCTGAGGAGTCTGGTTACTTATTGATATCTACATCCACAGAAAAGCTGAAACACGAGGAAGGAGAAGAGCCCGAGTGAGTTCAACATCCTCTGAGCTCCGGCCTCTTGCAATTAACTCCCCGGTTTATCTGATCCAGAGGCTGTATTATTTATATTTATATATATATTATGTCATTCCCAGCCACGGAGGAAGCTGAGCATTGAGTGTGTGCCGCCTAATTAAGTGCAAGCTGATGTGGACACATTAATATCCATGTGTATATATGAATGTCATCTAATTAATATTTACACTCGTAAGAGCTCATTTCTGTTTTATTTGTTCCATTACTGTGATTTCTGGAAATTAACTAAATGAAGGAGAAACTCTGAAATGTATGTTCGTCAACAAGGTTGAACGTAAATAAAAGCAATTCTGGAAACATCAGTACGCTTCACTCCAGTCTGGCTGGGGTCCGCTATATACAGGCAATTAAAATAAAAATGTGTCTCATTCAGCATTAATTATTTATAAATGCAATGAAATATTGCAAGTATTCTTTATTCTTTTTATTATGGATTAGCTGGCTTAACCTAAAAATCCTATCTCATAAAAATTAATATTTTAATTCAGACCAAGTAAAAAAAATAAAAAAAAAAGCTGAGTGTTTGTCAAGGCTCAGGAAACCAGGTGCAGTCAGGAGTTAATTAGACAATTCATGTGATTTGTTTATCACCCTACTAGTATATTTAACTTTACTTTTATTTTCATTATATTCTAGATATTAGAGATTTTTTTAAGCTTTGTAAGCTAGTCATAAATCAAAAATAAAATAAAAGGAAATAGGCTTCGCAGTTGATTTAATGAATCCAGAATGCATGATATTTTTTTTTTTTTTTTTTTGCATTACAAAAAATAAAAAACTTCATCACAATATTCTAATTTTCTGTGACAGTCCTGTATATATATATATATATATATATACATATATTTATTTATATATATATATATTTATATATATAAATATATTTATATATTTATATACATATATATATATATGTATATATATACATATATAAATATATGTATATAAATATATATATTTCTATATGTATAAATATTTATTTATTTATATATACAGGACTGTCTCAGAAAATTAGAATATTGTGATAAAGTTCTTTATTTTCTGTAATGCAATTAAAAAAACAAAAATGTCATGCATTCTGGATTCATTACAAATCAACTGAAATATTGCAAGCCTTTTATTCTTTTAATATTGCTGATTATGGCTTACAGCTTAAGAAAACTCAAATATCCTATTTCTAAATATTAGAATATCATGAAAAAGTATACTAGTAGGGTATTAAACAAATCACTTGAATCGTCTAATTAACTCGAAACACCTGGAAACACATTTTCAAATGTTTGATTTTGTTTTGCTGTTATAAATCTTTTTTTTAACTTGGTCTGAGGAAATATTCACATTTTATGAGATAGGATTTTAGAGTTTTCTTAAGCTGTAAGCCATAATCAGCAATATTAAAAGAATAAAAGGCTTGCAATATTTCAGTTGATTTGTAATGAATCCAGAATGCATGACATTTTTGTTTTTTTAATTGCATTACAGAAAATAAAGAACTTTATCACAATATTCTAATTTTCTGAGACAGTCCTGTATATATAAATATATATATATATATGCTGTAGTTATGTTGATGGAACAGATAATTGTCTCTGTGGCGTGTACAGCAAACAGAACCGCGGGTCCCTCTAACATAATGGGTGGACACCTCTGGCCCGTGTGGGTCGACGCAGCACAGTTGGACAGTCTATCCAGTGGAAATACTCCTCCGCTGTTTCTCAGCAACAGACTTTAGTTTGGTGTCTCATAACCACGGTAACAAGCACCGAGTGTTATATTTAGCGCAGGTTTGCACCGATATGAATAAAGGGAATGTGATTCTTCAAAGAACGAGTGAGTCAGGGAGGTTACCAAGCGAATAAACATCTTTTTTTTCTTTTTTTTCTTGACTGATGTTGTTGTTCCTCGCTTCGGCAGCGAATGAGATGCCGGTGTAACGAGAGCTGCTGCACTTCGGCTCCTCGTTGAAGATGTGCTGCTTTGGAGGTGAATAATGCAGCTATGTGGATCTGGCAAAAGAATGATAGATTTTATTTCCCTTCAATTCATTTCAGTTTATTTTGTATAGCTCAATATCACAAATTACTAATCATCCTCAGAGGGCTTTAGAATCTGTACACATATGACATCCCTGACCTTTGACCTCACATCGGATCAGGAACAACTCCCCAAAAATAGACATTTGAATTCGCTGTTATTAGACGTTATAATCAAGCGATAGGCTTTCATGATTTTAAAAGTTAAACTATAGCTGAATGATTAAAACGGATGGAGCCATAACTTTAGTCGCTTTCTTTTCTTTTTTTGTGCTTTCCGCTGCACTCACAGTGTCATTAGCAAATGGAAGTGGCTTAAGTCATGAGGAAACTATATGTAACGTCTATTTTATTTTTTACGCTGAAGTTCTGTCAACAACAGCTGCCGATCTCATGCCGTCCATTCTACCTTCCCCGGGAGTTCAGCTCGGTCATCACCACAGCTCGGACCTACATGATGTCGGCATCCTGTGGTGGATTCAAGAGAGGCTACAAGGCTGTCTGCCATTTTTCTGCTTCCGGAGTATAAACAAAGGATGACCAATCAGAGCTACAGGATCAATCCAGTTCCAGTGTCTTGTATCCGCAACATGGGTGAGTGCCGACGCATCCCTAGCGGACGACCTGAACTCATTTTATGCACGGTTTGAGGCGTGAGTTCTACCGCTGGGGATGAACACACACTCTGTGACCGCACAGTGTGAGGAGGGCTCTGGGGTGAACACCAGGCTGCAGGTCCAGATGGAACCAGCTAGCTCCAGTGTTCACCACAATATTCTCCCCGCCTGCTTCAAGAGATCCACTATTCTGTGCCCAAGAATGCTTCTCAAGCATGTATGAATGACTACCGACCGTGGCCCTCACCGGTGGTCATGAAATGCTTGAGGCTGATAAAGGACTACATCTGCGCCTTCCTCCCATGGACCCAGTTTGCTTATCGCCCAAACAGATCCACGGATGATGCTGTCTCCCAGGTACTGCACACCACACTCTCTCATCTGGACAGCCAGAGGGGGCTATGTCAGACTGTTGATTATAGTTCAGCTTTCAACACCATAGTCCCTCCAGACTGGCCAAGCTGATTGAGCTGGGACTGAACACCCCTGTGTGCTTGGATCCTGGACTTCCTGACCGCCAGGCCACAGGTGGTCAGGCAAATCCCTCACCCTGAACACAGGATCCCCCAGGTGCGCCTCAGCCCCTACTGTACTCCCTGTACACACATGACTGTGTGGCCAGGTTCAGCACCATCATCAAGTTTGCGGATGACAGGTGGTGGGCCTGAGAAGTTGCTGATCTGTCACAACAGCCTCATCATGAATGTCACCAAAACTAAGGAGCTGATTGTGGACTCAACAAACTCACCACTGGGGATTAGGGACTACTGTGGAGAGGGTGAGTCCACATCACCAAACACAGACAGAAAGGCAAGGCAGCTACCACCTCAGGCAGCTGAGGAAATTTAAAGTTTCCAGAGGATCCTTCAGTCCTTCTACTCCTGACAGGAAGCATCACAGCCTGGTGCAGGACTTGTACACCAGGAGGTGCAGAACCAGGCAGGATCATGAAGGATCCTCACCACCCCAACAACAGACTGTTTCAGAGTCACGCTGCAAGAACAGAGAGACTGAGCTCAGGCCATCAGGATTGTGAACTCCGACCTCACCAGGACCCCACATAGACCCACACAACTGCCCCTCTTAGGCACACACACACACACACACACGTAAATATTGTGTTGTTTTTATTTGTAAATAGTGCTGAGCATTGCCACTTATTTCACTATGTGACAAATAAAACATCTTGAATCTTGAATCTTGAATCTAATTCACCGTATATATTACACCAATGTACACAAAACCAGTGTACTTCACTTTAAGTATAGTACTATGGTAAACAGTCACATTCCACCACTGCCAATCAATCTCTAAGTGAGCTCCACAAATGGAAAAGTAAAGTACCACCACATATACTCTAACTCCAATAGGGACATTACATGCACTTATAATTATTTAGTGCAACTTCTGTGCCAAAATAAAACTTAAGCTATTAGTTGTTCTACCGGATCCTCAGCCGTTTTTGTCAGTATGAGAAAAATAAAGCGTATTTTTAACAATAAAGCTTAGAAACATGTTAGAAACCCCAAATACGTTGAACCTGGAAATAAAACTAATGTTTCTTTTAAAAATCAATATTATAGCTTCCTCTGACCGAGTAGATGGCCAACAGTTCTCATTGGGTTGTTAGTAAGTAAAGTTTAATTATTTTGCACTCATCACAAAGTGCAGTACAATAATCAATTAAAACACATTTTGCAATAACAAGGGCCAAAAACATTTCAACAGTTTCACAGTAAAAGATGGTGCGATAAGCATAAGAAAATTAAAAAAGGCCATAGAATATTTAATTTAACCAAATACCAGTGTAACAAACGGAGACTATAGAGATTAGACATGTCGTTCAGCCCACAGTTTCTCTCTATATTTATTTGTTCCCCCCAAATCCTGTTACCTTTCCTCTCTACGGCAACCCCGAAGGGACATATCATCTAGTCTGTTACAATTAGTTTCACCTTGAAGGGTTCACCTTCGTGGTTGACCAGCATAACGTTGTCAGGTTTCAAGCCAACACTTTGTGTGTATACTCTAAGTATATAGTATTATATATAGATAATATATATATATATATATATATAATATATAATAATATTAATAATATATATATTATATATATATAAATATAATATAATATACAATATTATATACAGTATATATAATATAATAATAATAATTAAAGTAATAATATTACCATATATATATATATATATATATATATATATATATATATATATATATATATATACATATGATGGTAATATTCTGTATTATTGCCAAAGAAGGGCGTTTCATTCGGCTGGAATGGAGCTTCCGGATTGGACGAGAGCGTTCGATGGAGAAGTTTAGCTCCGTTGTCATGGCGACGGTTCCCCTCAACAGTCACCTACCGTTAACTCAAGAGGAGGACGAGAGGTATCATACCACATAGTTATAACACAGTTATAGTTATAATACAGTCATAGTTATAATACAGTGGTAGTCATCTCGGTGCTGCAATGGCCGAACAGCCGAACACTGCGCCCGGTCGAGTCGGCGGTTGCATGTTACACAACTGGGCGGAAGAGGTGAGTTTAGAGTGTAGCCTCGCAACTGTTAGCTAGGCTAAGCTAGCAGCCACACGTCACTTCCGGACTGGAACTTCTAAATTAACATTTATTTAAGTTTTTTACGTTCAGTCGTATGACGACGTTATGTTGTGTACATCATGGAGACTTGTAAAGCAACGTGCTGGTATTGGCACGAGTCATGACAGGTATAATTAGTTGCACCTGTGTGTGGCTCTTTGAAAGGTGTAAGCTAGCTTTCCTCCACAGCCGACGTTTTGTTTGTTTCTTCTTTTTTTTATACCAGGGAGTGAAATTAGCACCTGCCAAACATGTCTAAATGTAAAAAGAAAAAGTGTCAGCAACACCTGTCACCATTACAGATAGTTTTTGTTCTTTATATAATGCAAAACAACTCATCTTAAAAATAGTTTGGCACAAAATCAAGATGTCTTTCTTTCACAAAACAAAGCAAGACACAGTATCTTTGATTGCAAACCGCCGTCCTTTGCAAAGGTTGTATTTATTGTGTTATTGCTCTAAATTGCAACATGTTTCCATTGTCTTCCCTGTGTAATGGTTTAACAACCCTATTGTAGCTTCACAATGGAAACAGCTAAGTATGCTATTAAATACAAAGATGAATTATGAAATGAGGCTTATTCTTTATTCTCGGGAGATATGTAAATGAACACTTTAGTTGGCACATATATATAAATATATATTTGCATTTTATGTTTTAATTGGACAGTTAATGGTGTCGAAAAAGATAGGAAAGAAGAGGGGAGAGAGGCGCATGTAGAATTCAAGGATCATGTCTGTCATTGGTATGCTATCCTTTTCAGATGTTGATGACTATATTCTGACATCTATGCCATTCATAATAAAGACACAAATAGAGTGAAGTTCATGGAAGCTACCGGACACACGGTCTCTGGCCTCAGGATGATGCAGTTATTTGTTATCCACCTGAAAATGTGCCGTCCTTTTTGTGTTGTGTTCTAAAGAAGCAAAATGTCCTAATTCTCCTTTCCATACATCCCACATTTTCCCCACGGCCTCCATCTGAACACCAGAGGGCCGTCGCCGCTCTTGACACTCCGGAGACGAGATCACAAATTCGGAAGTACGGACACAGAGGGATTCTCACGACGGACTGGGAGTCTAAAATGGAACGTGTCACCACGCTGAAAGCAACTTACGTCACTCCGAAAAGTCCAGGGGTGAGGCTGCGGGGTACGTGTCTCTTGTCTTTCAGCATCCCCGGGAGGAACCGACCGCTACGGCATAGACGAGGCCACGCATCGTAGAAGAGTAGAACACTTCTTATTCAGTTCTTATAGAGCTCCAGATTACACTTTTACCTTTTGTTTTTATTTAGTTTAGTTTAGTTTATTTTGATCAGCAAAATATACAAAAATCAAAATTCAGCAAAAGAAGAAAGTGGCTGACCGAAAGGGTCGAGGCTGAAGCTACCGAGCTTATAAGCGCCCTAACCTATGATTCCACGAAAAAACTTATTTCAGAGAACTATATACATATACCTATATATATACATAAACATATATACATATACACATGTACCTACATATACATACACATACATATTCACACACACATACATACATATACACACATACATACATATACACACACATACATAAATACACACATACACACACATACATATTCACACACACATATATACATATACACACACACATACATACATATTCACACACACATACATACATATACACACACACATACATATATACACATACATACATATACACACATACATACATATATACACACATACATACATATTCACACACATACATACATATTCACACACATACATACATATTCACACACACATACATATTCACACACATACATACATATACACACACACATATATACATATACACATGTACATATACATATACATACACATACATACATATTCACACACATACATACATATTCACACACATACATACATATACACACACACATACATACATACACACACACATACATACATATACACACACATACATACATATACACACACATACATACATATACACACATACTTAAATACACACATACATACACACACACACATACATAAATACACACATACACATACATACACATACACACAAATATATACACACACATACATATTTACATAAAACAAAAAACTTGTCCTCATTAACCGTTAATCTTAATATTTTTCTTGAATATCACCAGATTTTTACTTTCTTTGATGTCATCAGTTCAAATATTCCACTGTTTGACCCCACAGACAGAGATGCACATGCCTTTTAGAGTCGTATGACCTGTTTAATATATCTCTCACCCGATGTTTTGCTTAGCATCTTCCTCTCTTCTTATATCTCCCAGGCGTCCGAGGCGAGCTTCTGGAAAAACAATTGGCCGACACGATAAGGTAAACCACGCGTGAAACTGAATGCGTTATTTCTGCGAGCGGTTCTTGTACAGGAGAACCCGACCATGCGTCTTCAGGGGAACACGTCGGGGGGGAAAGTGATGTAATATGTACACGTCTGGGCTTGTTTTAACCGGTCTTTCTTCTAATGATGTTAGGAAGTCACTCTATATGACTTTGTTCTTCAAATACTGAGGCTGACGTCTGCTTGTTTTCACAGAGAGAAGATCCACGCTGAGCTGAACCCGCCGAGTCCCGAAACCGACTTCTGCTCCACGACCCAGAAAGACTTCGGTGTCGAGGGATTCGTGCCCCTCGCCCCCGAGACAACACAAGTAAGTGTCTGCACTCGTACATCTGAAACTAGAACGGGCACTCGGTAGAGCGCATACCTTCGTGTATCACAAGATTGGGCATTGAATTATGAACATTTTGGCATTAGTTGCATGCCAATTGGATAGAAATTGACCGCACTATGGTAAAAAGACGATTTTGACCTTTTCATGACCTTGACCGTGACCTTTGACCCGATCAATCCCAAAATCTAATCAAATGGTCCCCGGATAATAACCAATCATCCCACCAAATTTCATGCGATTAGGTTTAATACTTTTTTAGTTATGCGAGTAACACGCATACAAATAAATAAATAAATAAATACACGGCGATCAAAACATAACCTCCCGCATTTTCAATGTGAAGGTAAAAAGTGTGTACGCAAAGCTCAAAGCTCCTCTGTTGAATCTAAAGCAATTTTTAATTTGGATGATTTATCCGCTGTTGTTTTTATCACCATGTGTTTTCATCTACTTTGCATATAACGAGCTGCGCCTGTTTCAATTCACAAGCCAGTTGGACAAGAGAGCAGCTGATTATCACTGATCCTTCTTCCAACGGTCATAATCATAGACACACACCATGCATCATATTGTAATGCTGCTGTTGCTTTACAGACTCATTCGTAGCATAACTGAAGAAACCGGCTGCACACTGGGCTTGAGTTCTAAAATGAGGTTATTCAGGTGACCTGCGTCCCCACACAGGTTCAACTTAGTCTGGCTTTATTAGAGTTCACTCAGCTCAACCCGCTGGTGACCCTGGACAACCTGAAGCGGGTTATCGCCCGGCTCAGTCGACTCCTCTTTCAATGCAGTTATAAACACATTCATGGAAAGGAGTCCCTCCGTACACGTCGATTGCAGTCAGCGGCTCAGGTTAGCTTCCCGAGCTAACCCCACCTGTTCCCAAGGTGATTAAACCAGGTTCAAAGTGAAGAAGCTACGCGATCGTAAAAACCTGAGTTAAACCTGAAGGGTTCTTCCTGATCTTCAGAAGCGTATTTGGACTGAGAGCTGAGACATTTTCTGCCTGGCTTGAATTTGCTTACATTTATTTGTCCGTTGCTATGTCTGTGCAGCTTGTTTATATTTACCCCAAACAGCTATATTTCCATTTGCAGATACGGCTGTGTTTTGTACACACATAGCTGTAGTTGTTGTTGTTTGTGTCTCAAAAAAACATACAAATGACAATTGTTCCTGTTCTCTTTGTCTTCTCATTTCTTCCTCTCATCCTTTGGGATCAATGTATTGTTATTAACAAAAGGAAACTGATGACAAAGACACATAGAAAGGCCACAGACAACACAAACAAACAAACAAACATAAACAAGCCTGTAAAAGTAGGAAGAGAACGGCAGAACAAAATTGTCCTTGACATCATTTTCACAACATCAGCCGACCCTCCATATCACGATAACTCCAAAAGTCTGACACAATCACATGTCTCCGGTTGGTGGAAACACAAATCAAAAACACTGTTGATCATCCATCTGTTGTTTAAAACTATTTATGGCTTAAAAAGGCCAAAATATTATCTGGTTACAGCTTCACTAATGTGAACCTCTGCCTTAAAGAACCACGTTTTGAGGGTTCTTTGAGACCCCTTTAGAGGTTCTTTGAAGAACTATTAAAGTAAATGGTTATTTAGAGAACCCTGGATTGAAAGGTTCTTTATGGAACCAGAAATGGTGCCTTAAAGAACCACGTCTTGAAGGTTCTTTGAGGCACCTCTATTGGTTCTCTGGAGAACTCTTGGGATTCTCCTATTCAAAGGTCACATCTCAGATAATGGAGAATAAATGGCGTGTCATGTGTGAGCTCACGATGTTTTCTTGTCGTCTCATATCAAGGTTCACGATTATAAAAGTGACCAGGCCGTCACATTCTGGAGTGAAAACCGCCAGCGGGTCCAGGTGTGTGAGAGACTTTCACTTGTTAAACATCGGGCGGCATGTATTACAGTTTTATTTGCCGTTGTATTAATTATACATCCAATATATTCTGTTTGTTTTCAGTGATTTATTCACGTGAATAAATGATATACTGTATTTCAGAGTAGTTTTCTCTTTGATGTTTAGTTTTTTTTAAATTAACAAATACCATACAGTCACTTATGGCACCATATAATGTCAGAAGAGTTGCACACATCCACCTAGGTTTAAGGGGGGATAATAATATCCCCCCCTCCTGCTCTGTGTCCTCCTTTATTAATTGTATTTATTTTTCAACGTCTTATTTTAAATTAGAAATGTCCTGTCTTAATGTTTGTATACATGTTTTTTACCTGTCGCTGCTGTACCGACTGTTTTTTTACAATGACAATAAACATCCCGCATGTCAGGTTCCTCATTCTCGACACACGTGCGGTGAGATTTAGGATTTCGTGATTGATCCCGTTTTGACGACGCTGTGGTTGTTTCGTGTCCCAGGGCGTGACGGGCGTGCAGAACCCGAAGGCGTCTTTCAGGAAGTCGGCGCTGTTCAGCACGCCGATCGGCGAGCGGCTGGACGAGACGGAGGAGCTCCCGCCTGATAACTGAGAGTACGTCGGAGTAGCGCATCACTTCATCACCAGTTGATATTAAAGTGGTAATCCACTTCAAAGGGCAAACATAAAGTACAGTTTACATTGACATGAAGATGTCTATTAAAAATGGGAATCGTGGCCGCTGCCTTCGTTGGATCAGGATTAAAGTTGCAGCTCGGTTAACGATATTTTTTACTCTTTGATGATCCTGGAAAAACTGGAAGCTGATTCAGAAAGTAGCTTCTCAGCAACATAGACTATAAGTCCCTCTATTTCTACACCACAAATAGCTCAATATTTATTCCCGGAGCTGGACGCGGATCACATTTTCCCCATTTTTCCCTCGTACATGTAGTTCATTATTCCCCCCCTCCGTTGGGAGAGCGTCTCTCACTCCCTCGGTCTCCGGCAGACGAGGAGCACAGATGTTGCTATTTATGTACCGCCTTGTGATTACATGTTGATAACCGTCTCCATGGCGACCAGCATCCGCATTGACGACCTCTTCTTCTCAGTTGGAGACCACGCATCTGTGTCTCTGTGCCCACTTTTGGAAAATGTATTTGATGCTCAGTGTTTTGGCCGAATCACACTGAGAGGTAGCATCAGACCGTCTCTTCTCTTTCATCTTCCCCTGCACTCACATCCTGACCCCCCCCCGATACCAACTCTTGTGTTCACATGAGAGCGTCATTTTGTTTCGGCCTGACAACAAAGAGTGAGGGACTGTCCCCCAAAAAAATTATTCAGACACAGAGATTATACGCTTGAAGGAATACGTTGATCGATCTCATCCAGGAGAATTGTTCTTGTCAGAGTGGTTTTAATGCAGCGTACTCGCTACGACACACAGAAAAGGTTCTTCAAGGGTTCTTTAAAAGGTTTTGTGGTTCTCCGAAGAACCATCACCTACTGAAGAACCATTTTTTCGTTTGAGACACCTTTATAGGTTATTTTAAGAACTCTTTAAGAAAATTGTTGTTTAAAGAACCCTGGTTTGAAAGGTTCTTTGTAAAACCAGAAATGGTGCCTTAGAGAACCATGTTTTAAGGTTCTTTGAGACACCTTTATAGGTTCTTTGAAGAACTTTTTAAGGAAATTGTTCTCTAAAGAACCCTGGTTTGAAAGGTTCTTTGTGGAACCAGAAATGGTGCCTTAAAGAACCATGTTTTGAAGGTTCTGTGAGACACCTTTATAGGATTTTTGAAGAACTATTGGGATACTGCTATTCAAAGGTCACATCTCAGATAATGGAGGAACAAGTATGAAATACTTCCGTAATATATTTATATATATATATATATATATATATATATATATATATACGACGAAGCACACAGTGGGCGACGGCAGAGCAGCAGAAATGTTCTTTGCTTTTGCTCGTCTCGGTTTTTTCAGGAATGCAAAGGGAAATTATTTGGCTGTCGTATTAATAGGCTTTGTTTTTAAACAGGTGTCAAAAAGTGGGATTCAGTCGGTCGGCATCGAGAAAACTTTGGATAGAAACATTTATTATTATACAGGTTCTCTAAAACTATTCCACCCTCAACCACACGGCATCGGAATTTGTGTTGCATTGTGTTGAAACCAGAAATACACGAGGGCAGAGGGGAAAACTGCCCCTAAGAAATATAATATTGACCCTGATATCGCTAGGAGAGGCAAAACATGCCCCCAGAATGTCCTCTAATAATTATGATAATTAAATAGCGTTTAGTTTTTGTTCTTGTGTGTGTCCTATCTGTGTTGCCTGTACTAGGTAAGTACACACAAAAATTCATAAATATTATTGTTTCAGAAAAAAACTAATAAATAACTCATAGTTGTTAAAAAAATGTAATAACAATAAATAACCACAAAGAAATAATAATACAATTAAATATGATTGATGTTTGTTTTCTGTTCAAAAAAATCTCAGAAAACACTTTTAATCTGTAGGCTACTGTCTAATAGTCTTATTATTACAATTTGTATGACAATTGCTCATATACTGAAAGCCTAAATAAGTACAAAGATTAAATGTTATTTCATAAATTTTAAAAAGTGCCCCCAATTTATTTTTAAATACCCCTGGATTTCAGTCAGTGGGGAACAAATTGCCCCCTAAAAAAATATGTCAATGTCCCACTCTGGTTGAAACACACCATTAGGAGGGGAGGTGTGTATGAAGCGTGAAACATCAGCACCGGGATCAGGATTCCTGTTTCGTCTTTTAGCTGCAGCCATTGTTGATTTGACTTTGAACTGAAAACTGATCCCCAAACACGCCTCTACTCATCTCCATGTTTCAGCCTTCTGCCTTTTTGCTTTGCCCCCCATCCATAACATTGGTATTTATGTTTTTTTAGAAGCCTGGACACTGTTTACAATAACAACAATAACTCAATTAATTTGCCTCGCCTCATCCGATCTACCCCTGACCTCAACCTACTCAAAAACTTCAAAATATAATGTAAATGGGGTGAAAAAACTATTTTTTTCTAGTTTTACATTAAAGCGTGTTAATGAGAAACGTATACGATACTGTTTATGTTTTATCTGACAGGTGATATTTTTAATTGGTCCTGTTACTGGCAAGTTTAACATGGGAACTTGAAGTGTTGTCAAAACATCATCTTTTAGGGAAAGAAAATATTTAGTTCATTCCTAAAAAACACCTCTATTTCAAATCCATATGGTTCCCATCCAAAAAACCATCAACAAGCTATTAACACCTCCTGCGTAGCACCGCCTGTCCACATGCCAACGTCCAGGAATGAAAAGATAAGATTTAAACAAAACCGTCCGTCTCCCGGACACCACAGGAGACGGTGATAAAAACGGGGTGTAGATGATTCTGTAAAGCCAGACTCTTTAGAAACCACAGACACGGCTTTCACTTCCCATCTGAGCTGCCCAGCTGCACAATACCAAGACTACAAATAAAACTTAACGAGTTCATGACATCAACTATATATGTCTGGCCGTCAGAGTTTTATAACGTGCTGCAAAAATCATGTCAGTAAAAATATTTTCTCCGCCTGACTATAGTGTCACGAGCTTGTTATCCTTCTCCTTCAAACTTCTCCGGAGGATCCAACGATCCGAACCACGAATTAAATTGTCTCCACGTTGGATCTGACTCGAAATGCCACCTGCGTGAATTACATCACAACTCATTACACGCGGATATTCACGCTCAGCCCAGGTGTGCAAAGCTCCCGCAGCACCCATCTGGCAACGGTAATTATAGGTAGGATTGTGATTACTCTGCAGGTCCAGAGGGAGATCGGATCGACTCCCGCCGCCTCTGGGGCCTCGGGACAAGGTCGACTCAAAATTTCACCTGGAAACTTTTCCTAACTTTGACACGTCGACGAGGAGACGCTGCCACGAACACACGGAACACTTCCGGAAGCTTCTTCTTGCTTCTGTCTTTCTTCTGCTGCGCTAATCCAAAAAGATACCCCGGATTGAACATTGTTAATCTTTACCTGACGGCACAAAGAGCTCCGCGGGTTAGTAATCCCTCCTCGTTGTTTTAAAAAGGCAGTCATTTTGGATCCATGTCCTTCTTGGCGTCGCCGGCTCAAAGATCTCCCACCGTTCCATTGTCTGGAGTCTGTGATCCGAGATGACTTCTAATCAACGCTCCTCCAAAACAAAACTCTTGAACACCGCGGGGCTTCTTGTCCCAACTGCCTTTTTTAAAAATGCTTTTAACTAATTTCCTGGGCACGACGGGAGAGGGAGCGACGGTGAGAAACGATTCGACGTGGCCATTCCGAGCGCGTCCGAAAAATGCTATAAAAGAGGACGATACGATCTCTGTGCCAGAACGACGCCGCGGAGAGCACCGGGCAAAAGAAAGAAACCAAACACCCCCCGGAAGACGACGCTCGCAAGCTCCTTCGCCATGAGACGGTCGCTCACGTCCGCCATCTTCGCCGCGGCACTGCTGTGCGAGTGCTACGCCCTGTCCGCGGCGTCGCCCATGGGCAAGGCGGACGACGGCGGCGGCGGCGGCTCCTTGGAGCAGGAGGCTTACGCCTCGCTGCTGAGCAACGAAGCGTCCGAAAGCGCCGTCGGCAACGGCGACGTTGCCACGGCGGGCAAAAGCGGCGGCCCGAGGGTGATCGTCGTCGCCGACCCGAGCCTGTGGAGGGAGCTGCTGCGGGGGGGGGCGCCGCGCGGCGGACTGTCCGTCTACAAACGGCGAGCCGACGACAACGGCCAGGTCATCGAGCACAGAGACGCCGGACGGGACCTGAACATCCCCATCCTGAGGAGGGACCCGATGAGGTGCATGGTGGGACGGGTGTATCGGCCGTGCTGGGAGGTCTAGGACTGTTTGAGGACGACCGCCACTTCCTTTCCTGAGTTGCAAGATAATCCCCAAACATTTGATGTATCTATATTTCACTTATTGCAGATCTGATCAATAAAACTACTGAATTCTGCCGTATGTCTTGTGCATGTTTGGTCACTGTCTCACTACTTGACTCTTAGCACTGAGATTATGAGGGTTACAGTTCTACTTCATAAGTCATGGCGTAGAAGAACTGGTTGGATAGTTATAGCATGCAACAGAATTGCCATTGTTACTTTTCCATGTGTGTATGGATTAGATGCGATGTGGGAGTTTTAAAGGTAATGAAGCTTCGCGTAAATTCAGACAGGAAGACCATATCCTTCACACCAGCCTTTCATCCCTCAGTCCGATAAGCATTTCCCACTCATTACTTACTCGCCGTCGTCAATCATGACTCCAGCTGCGCAGATCAGCTGGTCCACTCTATCCAATAAGCAGGGAAATGAGGACATGGCGAGCCAATCGTCTCGCTGCTGTCTCACTCAAATATGACCGTCTCTCTACCTTCAGTTCATTCAGGTTGCTGTCATGCACCCCTCCACCACCCCATCTCCAGCCAGTCTTCAAGGATCCATCAGCTTCAACTCATCATTCCATCAGCTCATCAGCCACCACCAGGTCTGGACTCCACGGGGGGATCTATCTCGTTGCTGAGCAGGGCAGTCAGCCCTCAACTACAAATCTCCCCGTAGAGTCCAAGCACCAAAGACTCTGAGACTTCACCATTGTGCATCACATGTTAAACAATAAACATCCTTTACTAACACTATTCAAGGTCTTACCTGATTGAACTGGTTGTGAGCTGTTTACCTCTGGTTCCAATCCTAATGCTAAGCTATGCTAATCACCTCCACACCCAACACGAAAGTGAGAATCGAAACTTCTCATCCAACACTGACAAAATAGCCAAAACGTTGAACGACTTCTTTAAGACTCACAACCAGACGCGGGATAATGGAAGAAAGCTGTTTCTTAATGTGTTCCTGCAGGAACCGGCTTCTTCCTGGTGCTTTGTAGGTCTGGATTACCCCCCAAAAAACATCAGGGAGGCACCTTGATAACACCTATGACCGGGCCACCTTTCAGCAGTTCTGATGAAATTACAGACAGATTCGTTGAAATACGAGTTTGTTGCATCAGATCCTGCTTCCTGGTAAATGACGGTACGTTCTTACTCGTGACTTCTGGCCTGCAGAACAGAGGCGGACTTCAACCATAAAAGATCTCAGGAGAGAATCAGGCTCAAAGGTTTTCTAAGTTCTGCAGAAGTGTCTCGGCTCTCGTGAAGCAGAGGCAGGGCTTGATAGGAAATGGCTTTTCAATCAACCAGAAAGCTTCCCGATGTCCAATAAACATCAATTACATATGATTTGGCTTCATTACAGATGCTGTGGCCAAATGCAGCTGATAACTAGAACGGGCACTCGGTAGAGCGCATACCTTCGCATATCACAAGATTGGGCATTGAATTATGAACATTTTGGCATTAGTTGCATGCCAATTGGACAAAAATGTATCGTGCTATGGTAAAAAAAAGATGTTGACCTTTCCATGACCTTGACATTTGACCCGATTGATCCCAAAATCTAATCAAATGGTCCCCGGATAATAACCAATCATCCCACCAAATTCCATGTGATTCAAGAAGATGTGACCTGTTCATGACCCTTGACCTTTGACCCGATCGATCCCAAAATCTAATCAACTGGTCCCCGGATAATAAACAATCATCCCACCAAATTTCATGCGATTCGGTTCAATACTTTTTGAGTTTTGAGAATAACACGCATACAAATAAATAAATAAATAAATACACGGCGATCAAAACATAACCTTCCGGCATTTTCAATGCGAAGGTAATAAAGATCCATATCAAACACAGACCTCTTTCTGCGCATGTTTATGGAGCAACGAGGGTCTGAGAGACGGTTGTATTTTCACCTCCAATAAGGAAGTTGTTAGGGTTGATCTGTTAGCAGGACGAGAGCGTTTCCGTCCCAGGTGACACCAAGAGAGTGTTAAGGTGCAGGAAGGCGCTGTCGGTAGGCAGAACGACGATCTGGTTGTGTGGGAGTTGATAATGTAAATGGATTCAAAGTGGTTTGCGGTCTGGCATCTGGACTTGTGAGGTTCATCTGGGTCTCGGGGCGCAGTCAACCACCGCGGAACATTCCCCACCAGATAGAAAATGAGAGCCGAGTGTCCGTCAGCAGAAAGGAGGATCCTTTTCTGGGGTCGGCTGCATACCTTTTTTTTGGGGTATTTGGGAGTACGGTTCTGGTTGGAAAACAATTAGGCTGAAGACAGGCATGTAGAACATGTGATGTCGACTGAAAGAAAGAGAAAACCCTGAGTCGTCGGTTTTGCTTAACGGAGAAGAACAAGACGTTCGTTCGCCTGTGTCAGAGATGCAATGGTCGTAACTCCACAGCTGTTCCCTGGATTCTCATATAACTTTGGTTCAGACTTCACGGTCCCCAGAGGATGACCCTAATCCCTTTGGTGATCTCTGAGTATTCCTTTAGGGACGTCATCTAGTTGACATTGTTGTCATCGAATAGTTGTCCAGACGTTCCTGGTCCAGAGTTTTGTTTTAGCACCATTAGCCGGTCACAATATCTGATGGTCAGCCTCAGCTATACTTTGTGTGCTAACGAATGTTCGCGTGGTATTGTACCAGTTTATCATCGGCATGCTAACACTGTATGTCAGTGTGTTACCATGCCAACCAGCAGCACTGCTGAGGACCATGAGCAGCAGGGTACACGTCCATCAGAGCCTCACATTATATCCCATGCGGAACTAGAAATGTCTGTACATGCCTTTATTTCATCCAGACTAGACTACTGTAACTCATTGTTCACCTGCCTCAATAAATCATCCGTCAATAAATTACAACTGGTCCAAAATGCCGCTGCCAGGCTGCTCACCAGGTCTAGGAGGTCTTGCCAAATCACCCCCATCCTTGCCGCACTGCACTGGCTTCCAGTGCATCTCAGGATTAATTTTAAAGTTTTAGTAGTCACCCACAGAGCCATCCACGGTCAAGCCCCTGCTTATATCTGTGATCTCATTCAACCACACTCCTCTAGTCGGTCTCTGAGGTCATCCACCCAGGAACTTCTGCAGATACCCAGGACCAGACTTAAATCCAAAGGTGACCGAGCTTTTGGGGCGGTAGCCCCAAGGCTCTGGAATGCTCTCCCCCTGGCCCTGAAATCATTGCCCTCCGAGAGCATGTTTAAAAGTAATTTAAAGACTCTTTTGTTCAGGCAGGCGTTTGGACATTTATAGACATTTTCAGCGTCTGGTCCTTTTAATTGTTGCTCCCTGTGCGTGTTCTATGTTTTGATTTTAAATCGTAAATGATCTGTTTGATGTTATTTTTATTTTTTATTTTATTATTTTATTTCATTATTTTATTATTTTTATCTTACCTATTTTAAGGATGTGAAGCACTTTGTACATTCGTGTTGTGAAGGGTGCTATACAAATAAAGATTTACTTACTTACTTACTTACAGTGGGGGCTGAAGACTCTGAGCTTCGGTTTACTGTGGACAAACGACTTCACTAGACTTCACTAACACTGATGAATCTATTCATATATATATATCTATATCTATATATATAGATATATATATACTGTATTGATGATAATGCATAATATGACAAAGAGATCAAAGAACAAGTATTTTTAAATTTAGTTGTGTATGCGTTAGTCAGTCAAAGAAGAAAACAGGAAAATAAAACTGAAAAAGACAAAAGTAAGGAAAGAAAGAAAAGATAAGAATAATAACAAAGGCAAAACAAAAAAATATTATAATCATAAAGAATAATACCCCCCCCCCCCCCCCCACTGATGAATCTCAAAGGGCAATTAATGAGTCATATTGCCGGGAAGATAAACAAATGTAGAGTAAGCAGAATTATGCGATATGAACTGTAGTATTTCCAATAGACAGTGTTGTTATCTTTTATTTATTTCTTTATTCTTGTTTTTTTGGGGTTTAATGTTGCTGTTTTCTTCTTTACTTTTGTAAACTGATTAACACTATACACCAAAAAAATGAAAATAGCCTGTTTGACATCCGTGCTCTACAACTCGTTGCCATATTGTGTGAAGCACTTTGTATTAAATACATCGGACTTTCCCTTTAAAATGATGACAAATTACAAAGGAGAGCTTTTTGGGGATTTCCTTACCCATAATAGTCCAGGATCCAGATGAGTGCTTTACGGGAAGGTGTTTCTCTTTACCGATAACTGTGGAGCGCAACATCTGGAAACAGTTAAACCATGAGCTGTGCAACTGTTTATTTAATCAGTTATCATTTTACATGTGGTTTTTAATTTAACTTCCCATGAGTTATCAGTCTGACAAATCTGGAATACTTACTACCTTGAGGTCTTTCTCAAGAGCTAAAAATATTATAAGGAGAGTATTATTCACTGTTTCCAAATACAACCACATTTCAATAATTGTGAAACAAATAGAACCCCAGTAACGATAAGCAGGATTCTTGGTATGCTTCATCATCATAAAGTGTGGTGTAATAATGTCTGTGATTAAATGTGATTATTGCTGTGAATTGGGTTCATATGTTCAATACTCTTTCTGTTTGTTATGTGTTTCTTTTTCCAGATTTAAATATAATTACAATAATACCAAAACTGCACAAGTCAAAATGACTTTAACGGTTAAATACGTTTGCGACATATAGTTTTCAGCAATTCCAAAGTCGAACCGCATCAAATACAATTCACTGTGTTCCTTCTGTAATGCTCAAAAGGTTCATTCACCAAAAATATTGTGTGAGCATGGCCAACTTAATTTTCTTTTCTTTATTTTGTCTTTATTTCTTAGTTAAGGTCTCCATGCCAGCAACTACACTGATAAAAATGTGTACGTAAACTTTACATTAAACCTCTAATCATTGATTAACTTCAGCCTTTATCAAAGTAATTAATGTATTTTAATGTCCCTTCAATTACACGTTTAATTAGCCTTTTCTTCAGTGTCTTTGTTGCTTTGATTCACCAACAATATTGTGTTAATTTCTGACCTTTTTTAAAAACAAAAAAACAGTTTTCCCTTTCTGTTCCTTTCATTATTTTGTCTTTATTTTTTAGTTAAGGTCTCCGTACTTTACATTAAACCTTTAATTATTCTATAACTACAGCAAAAAGCCTTTTTCGAGGTAATTCCTGTGTGCAATGTCCCTTTAATTACACGTTAAATTAACGTTTTCTTCAGTGTCTTTGTTGCTTTCATTCACCAAAAATATTGTGTTAGCATCCCCAACTTCATTTTTGGACCTTTTTAAAAAAAAACAGTTTTCCCCTGTTTTCTGTTCTTTTCTTTATTTGGTCTTTATTTTTTAGTTAAGGTCTCCATACTTTACATTAACCCTCTAATTATTGCATAGCTGCAGTAAAAAGCCTTTTTCGAGGTAATTAATGTGCGTAATGTCCCTTTAATTACGCGTTATGATCCTAAATGCTCGGCTCCACGTCGCTCCAGTTAATGGAGGGATTGAAATGTATAGGAGTGTCTGGTGAGGGGCCGTTGTGAGGCTTGCTTTCCTTGCCTGTCGCTTCTTCTGGAAGAATAGAACTATTAATAGCTGAGGAGCAGCAGGAGAAAGGTTAGCTATCCATTGGAACTGTCTCCGGCTTAAAAGGGGCGGAAAGCAAGAGCTCGTCTGCTTCGCGAGTCGGAACGATTCCATTTAGGACCAAAAGACTCTGGAGAGCTCATGAGTGGAGGTTAAGATGAGCTTCTTGAGTGATTCACAAGAAATATTCAAAATTGAAGCATTTTCTGTGGAAGAAATGCTCAGGAAATTAAAATCGGGGATCGCAGACAAGATGAGCAAGATGTGAGGCGTTCAGGGGTCCTACGGTCAACCTGGAGATGTCATGGCATTCTAAAATGGTTATTTCCAGGCCTGGAAAAGTCCTGGAGAGACAAAATATCCCCAAAATATTGGAAAAGTCATGGACAATTAGATATATTCATATGTTCATTTACGCTGAGTTGTAAATACATATTATGAATTTTAAGAGAAAGACTCTCCGGCATACGCTCTTTCATTTTCCGCGTTGCAAGTGAACGCACCTTAACTTTAAAATACATACTTTTTTATTCTTTTAACCTAAACTATCATCTCTCATTCATTTGTAACATCTAAGGTTATATACTGTATGCTTTGGAATTCTCATTTTTAGTTTAAATACCAAATTTTTTCACTTTTCATGAATGCAACTGAGAGAAAAAACAACTGTTGTGCACCGACAGATATGCTAGAGAGGTTCATGTCATTTATGTTCGCTTTCTCTCATTCCAGGCTTCCTGATTGTTTTCACCTATCATCACACCTGTCTCCTATGCTCATCAGTGTCAGCCCCGCCCCTGATTGGTCCCACCTGTGTCTTGTTACCATGTGCTTAAATTCCCCTGTCTCCCAGTGTTCCTTGTCAGTTCGTCTGGTCTTTTGCCATGATCAGGTCGGGTTATGTTGTGCTCTTGAAAAGTTTTTGATCCCTCACTACGTGAGCGCTTTCATTTTGTTCACTGCAGAACCGAAAAATAAAGTACTTACAAATACTTTATCTCTGTCTCCCGGGTCGTGCAATTGGGTCCTACTTCCTAAGTGTCTGAGCTCGTAACAGAACGAACTGACCACATTATGGACCCAGCCGACCCAAGAACGCTTCACGCCGCTCTGTCGGTACAGGGCGTGACGATTTTTCATCACGAGGAAAAACTGGACAAAGTCAGCCGGGAAATACAAGAGCTGAGAGGACGCCAGGCCGGGGTTCAGGAAGAATTATCTACACAGATGCAACAACTGGTTGCCCAAATGAATAATTTTTTCACTCATCAACAGACTGCTCCTCCGGTGACGTCATCCACAGCTGAGAATTTGCCTGTCAATACTCCAGCTGACGACCCAGGTCAGGCTGTTTCCTCCCTGTTACGGCTGGCTCTTCCGGAGAGATTTTCCGGAGACTCTTCGAATTGCAGAGCCTTTCTGGTACAGTGTGATCTGCATTTTCAACACAACCCAGCAGCTTTTTATCTGAGCATGGTAAAGTGGCGTTTATTGTGTCTCATTTAACGGGAAGAGCTGCAGCCTGGGCTACTGCAGAATGGTCTAGAGACACCGAACTATGTTACTCATTGGCCGATTTCATAGAGACTATGAGGCGCATTTTGACCACTCATCGCCTGCTACGGAGGCCAGCAGAAGACTGTTTCAAATACGTCAGCTCAACCGTCAGGTGGTTGATTATGCCATCGAGTTTCGTACAGCAGCAGCGGACAGCGGATGGAATGTTCCGACTCTTCGTGACGCCTTCATGACAGGACTTTCGGAACCGATAAAGGACCAGCTGGCTCCACTGGAGACACCCCGGGATCTGGAATCCCTCATCGCTGTGGCCATCCGGATCGATAACCGTCTTCGAAAGAGAGAGGAGCGTCGACGCAACCGAGATGTTATTCCCAACTTCCAGAATTCGCCTCGGAGGGTCGCGCCGCCAGCGGAGGATTTCCAGCTCATGTTACCGGACCATCAGAGGACTACACTTCCGAATGACTCCGGTGAACCCATGCAGCTTGGAAGAACCAGGCTTTCTCTGGGGGAGAGGCAGCGCCGTCACGGAGGGTTGCTGTTTCTACTGCGGCCAGCCGGGTCATCAACTCGCTTCATGCCCGGAAAAGATCGTGCTCACCAGTCAAAAGGAGGCGCTGGTGAGCAAGTTTCCGCAGACTTCCCTCCTCGACCTGTTACTCAGGTAGACATTTGTATTAACAATCAGACCATTGACCAGGGTGTGTTAATAGACTCAGGGGCTGACGAAAGCCTTATAGACTGGGGCCTAGTCAAACAGCTAAAAATAAAAACTGTCCGCTATCTCATCCTGTTAGTGCCAGTGCCTTAGACGGCCGCTTGTTGTTCACAGTTACCCATTGCACTGAGCCCATATGGATTACTATAAATAAGGACCATACCGAGCATGCAATTTCATATTTTGAGTCGACTCAGCACCCGATTATTTTGGGGTTTCCTTGGCTGAAGATCCACAATCCTCACATAGACTGGCCTTCAGGAAAGTTAAGGAATGGGGAGAGGATTGTAAGGGCAGGTGTAAACTCGCAACCTGTTAATGCACCAACAGACTCTAGTAGGATCATTATAGATCACCCTGACTATCCTGATCTACACAAGGTACCTTCCTGTTACCATGATTTAAAGAAGCGTTTAACAAGTCTAAAGCCTTGTCGCTACCTCCTCACCGAGATTTTGACTGTCCCATTGATCTCTTACCGAGCCCCCATTCCCAAGGGAGACTTTACTCGATTTCGAGACCTGAGAGAACAGCAATGGATGAATACATCTCCTCTTCACTCAAATCAGGGATTATCCGTCCTTCATCGCCTCCAGCCGGAGCGGATTCTTTGTGGGAAAGAAAGACGGGTCTCTGAGACCTTGCATAGACTACAGTCCACTAAATGACATTACGGTGAAGAACCGCTATCCTCTGCCACTCATGTCATCTGCTTTTGAACTGCTTCAACGGCCAAGATATTCACCAAGTTGGATTTAAGAAATGCATATCACTTGGTTAGAATAAAACAAGGGATGAGTGGAAGACTGGATTCAACACTCAGAATGGTCACTATGAGTACTTGGTAATGCCTTTTGGACTGTGCAATGCACCGGCTGTTTTTCAAGCTTTTGTGAATGAGGTTTTGCGGGAATTCTTGAATATTTCAGGGTTTGTGTATCTGGATGACATACTGATTTTCTCCCCAGACGCTAAATCTCATGTTAACCATGTCCGCCAAGTTTTGCAGAAACTACTGGATAATCAGCTATATGTCAAGGCAGAGAAGTGCGAGTTCCACACAGAAGAGGTGTCTTTCTTAGGATACATAGTCTCACCTAATCATATCCAAATGGATCCTGCGAAAGTCAGTGCAGTATCCCAGTGGCCCACACCAGAATCCAGGAAAAAGGTTCAGCAGTTCCTAGGCTTTGCTAACTTCTATAGGAAGTTTATTAGGAATTTCAGTTCTGTTGCTGCTCCTCTGCATGTTCTGACTTCTCCTAAGGTTCCCTTCAAGTGGACCCCCCAGGCGGATCTTGCTTTCAAACTTCTCAGAGATAGATTCACATCAGCTCCCATAGTCACCATTCCAGATCCCCAGTGCCAGTTTATGGTCGAGGTGGATGCTTCCAATGAGGGAATTGGAGGAGTACTGTCTCAACGTTCTGCAGAAGATAACAAGATGCATCCATGTGCTTACCTGTCGCGGAAGTTGACAACGGCAGAGTGAAATTATGACGTGGGAAACAAGGAATTGTTAGCTGTAAAAGCTGCCCTCGAGGAATGGAGACACTGGCTAGAGGGTGCAGAGCAACCGTTTTTAGTCTGGACAGATCACAAGAATCTAGAATATATAAGAAAGGCTAAGCGTCTCAACTCCCGTCAGGCCAGGTGGACACTTTTCTTTAGTAGATTCAACTTCACACTCTCTTTTCGTCCCGGGTCTCAGAATCAAAAACCCGATGCTTTGTCTCGTCTTTACGATCCCGAACCACTTGCGGTAGAGCCCAAGACCATCCTTCCACTTAACCGGGTGATCGGAGCCTTTTCCTGGCAAGTGGAGTCAGACGTTAAAGAGGCAAATGTCATGAATCCAGCGCCTAGCGAGTGTCCCAACAATCTGCTGTTTGTTCCTGAGGCTCTTCACTCCAAGGTCATCCACTGGGCTCACTCATCTGTGCTTTCGTGCCATCCGGGAGTAGCAAGAACAATGTTCAGGATTCAACAACGTTTCTGGTGGCCATCCATGAAGAAAAATGTGGCCGAGTATGTAGCGGCTTGTCCGGTGTGTGCGTGTAATAAGACCTCATCTCAAGTTAAGATGGGCTTGCTCCAGCCGCTGCCGATTCCCCATCGTCCTTGGTCACACATTTCGATGGATTTTGTGACAGGATTTCCTCATCCAGAGGCAAGACTACGGTTCTAACAGTGGTTGATCGATTTTCAAAGATGGCTCACTTCATCCCATTGACCAAGCTTCCCTCTGCCAAAGTCACCGCAGAGGTCATGATGAATCACGTATTCAGGATCCATGGATTCCTAATGACATTGTTTCCGACAGGGGTCCACAATTCATTTCCGCCTTCTGGAAAGAGTTTTGTCGACTCATAGGTGCCACCGTCAGCCTGTCATCAGGATATCACCCTCAGTCAAATGGACAGTCGGAGCGCCTGAACCAAGAACTAGAGACTACGCCACGTTGTCTCGCCTCCCGGAACCAGACCACCTGGAGTGACCACCTCACATGGGTCGAGGTTGCCCACAATACCCTTCCTACGGCGGCACAGGTCTCTCTCCATTCCATTGTGTCAATGGTTTCCAGCCTCCACTTTTCCCTAACAACGAGGAAGAGGTGATGGTCCCATCGGCACATGCCATGATCAGACGTTGTCGCAGAGTTTGGGCTGGTGCTCGCCAGTCTCTTCTCCGAAGTTCAGCTCGGATGAAGGCGGTTGCGGACGTTCATCGCAGGGTCGCTCCCTCCCACAGTCCAGGCCAAAAGGTTTGGCTCTCTACCAAAGACTTACCACTCCATGTCGCCTCAAAGAAACTGGCTCCGAGATTTGTGGGTCCGTTTCCAGTGTCCAGAGTCATCAACCCGGCGTCGGTACGCTTGCAACTCCCCAGGACCTTGAGAGTGCACCCCACGTTTCACGTTAGTAGAATCAAGCCGGTGTGTGAGAGCACACTTGTTCCCGCCTCCAAGCCCCCTCCACCGCCCCAGTTCTTTGAAGGGGGTGACGTTTACAAGGTCCGTAAGCTACTGGAGGTCCGTAATAGGGAGGGCAAGCAATTCCTGGTAGACTGGAAGGGTTACGGTCCTGAGGCTAGAAGCTGGATAGCTGCTTCATTTATCGTAGACAAGACTCTTATCCACGACTTTTACAATCAGCCTGGGCCATCAGGAGTTGGCCCTAGAGGGGGGGGTACTGTTGTGCACCGACAGATATGCTAGAGAGGTTCATGTCATTTATGTTCGCTTTCTCTCATTCCAGGCTTCCTGATTGTTTTCACCTGTCATCACACCTGTCTCCTATGCTCATCAGTGTCAGCCCGCCCTGATTGGTCCCACCTGTGTCTTGTTACCATGTGCTTAAATTCCCCTGTCTCCCAGTGTTCCTTGTCAGTTCGTCTGGTCTTTTGCCATGATCAGGTAGGGTTATGTTGTGCTCTTGAAAAGTTTTTGATCCCTCACTACGTGAGCGCTTTCATTTTGTTCACTGCAGAACCGAAAAATAAAGTACTTACAAATACTTTATCTCTGTCTCCCGGGTCGTGCAATTGGGTCCTACTTCCTAAGTGTCTGAGCTCGTAACAACAACTTTGGTTTAAAGTCCTGGAAAACGCTCACATGCGTATGAACCCTGCGTGTTGTGAAATGTGAGAACGTCGGGATTCATTACAAGCGCGGTAACCGCGAGGCAGCCTGTATAAGCTTTGGATTGCAAAAGATAATTTCACACATAATCAACTGTAGCCCAAAAGCCACTTCACCAAAGTGTTAGCTGACGCTACACAGAACGTCGTGAGGGCGTCCAACAACGAGACGCTGAGGGAACGGAGGTCGTGGACTTCACAGATACGAGTCCAGACCTTCCTGGGTCCACTCTCAGGTCCAGACTGAAGGTCTCAGCCACGTGGACATACAGTTTTAATCCTTTTATTTTTTTATAACATACTGTCACGTTATGTTTAATTGTTTTTAAAGTTACAGAATCCTCAGAGTCTTTGTTTGTAGTGTATTTATAATTCTTCCTTCAGTTGAGTGAGTAGAGTTGATTTATGAAGATGCATCGTGTTGTTTAACAACAAGGATGCAGAAGGTACCGATCGTGAGAAAAGTACTTCATACTCTTTGGATTGCACATTAAACCAACATTTTCTGCTGGCAAGAGGGTCTTTGGAACTCTCTCACACACACACACACACACACAGATAATTAAACCTAGATTTATTTTCTTTTTTTTAATCTTGTGCGTTCAAATTATTTGGTTGATAGTGTTCTCGCAAGTTTTAATCCTAGTTAAAATCAATAAAATCAATAGAATAAATAAAATAAGTAAAATAAAATGAATAAAATAAATAAAATAAATAAATAAAATAAATAAAATAATCATGATTTGGCATTTTAGGGGGAACATATATAAAGAAAAATATATTGGTTTAAATATATAAATGAATAAATCCCCTCCAAAGTTAGGGCTGGTGGCTTAACACCTGCTCAGGTAACTTCACATATGTCACTGCTCGGGTAACTTCACATATTTCTATCTGATATAAGAGTGAATGATTGGAAAATGGAACATATTTAGAAGGCGTGTTTAAATCTAATAATAATGTTTTATTTATTGCTCATCTTTTGACTCAAAAAGCAGCTTTAGTGTTACTTCCACATTACAGAGGGGAGCGGGGAGGGTTGTCTGCCATCGTGAACACATGGAGGCTGACGGAGTCCTCTGTGCACGTTGCTGTTTGCTCAACGCTGCTCGTTTTGCACAGTTTACAGCAAATGGCTCTCGCCCTCAATCGGGAGAAACAGAACATCTGGAGCTCATTATTTGACCGAGTGATTATTCTGTCTGGGCTGTCAAGATAGACATCAGCGCATTGTTTCAACCAAAATTGCAACTTCACTTTGTTTTTTTATTTGTGTCCCTGAGACTTCATGTCTACTGAATACGGCTGTATGCTACACGTCTCATATCTGGATTTGCGAGAAACAAATTGTGCATATAGTACATTTATAATTCTTCCTTCAGTTGAGTGAGTAGTCTTGATTTATGAAGATGCATCGTGTTGTTTAACAACAAGGATGCAGAAGGTACCGACCGTGAGGAAAGTACTTCATACTTTTTGGATTGTACATAAACCAAAATTTTTTGCTGGTAAGAGGGTCTTTGGAACACACACACACACACACACAGATTATTAAACCTTTACGTTATCAAATTGTTATAGCAAACTATTATTATTACACATCTAGTGTAATGTCGTGACACAGAATAACACGGTATCTATCCTCCTTTATTTCTTTAAAGAAAAACACAAAATATATTTTTACAAAATAGATCATCAATCGTCAATATATCGTACCGTGTGAAATGTATTTACTTGAGAAATATTTTTTTAGATTGTACATTAAACCAACATTTTTGTTACAACTTCTTGCTGGAAACTTTGGACCCCCCCCCCCCACACACACACACACACACATACACATAGCAATAAAACCTTTACGTTATCAAATTGTTATAGCAAAAGATTATTACACATCGAGTGTAATGTATACTTGCACCAGGGTAGCGGAGTATCTATCCTCCTTTATTTCTTTTAAAAAAACATTTATTTTTACAATATAGATCAAATATAAACTGAGTTTGATATCTCGACATTAAAGAAATAGGTAAAAGGTAAAAAGTGGCACTTGTGAATTATACCGTATTCATAGAACACATTATTATTTTTAAGACGTATTGGATCAGATGTTGTCCGTTTTATTTGAAGGTGAGCATCTGCTCCACCATCTGCCTCGAGCCGTCTGCACCGGACTTGAGCTCCAGATTTATTGCATTACATGCATTGATAATGACCGTCTCTATGCGCCTGAAACCCGACACTGAAATGTAACTGGGTCCATCTCAACCTCTTTGTTCCATAACACGATCACTCCGATGGTTTTGGCCGAACCAGTTCCACGACATCTGGCGCCAGAGGGAGCTCTCCGATGTCCGGGCGCTAATTGAATTCCTCTTAGTCGGTTTTAGCAGCGTATCGGCTCAGCGTGTGCGAGCCTGACGAGCTGTTAATCACCACAGGCCAGAGGAAGCTCCCATGCTTTGACAGAAAGATGGTTGAATGCCATATGCCTCTCAGTAATCTATACGCAGTTCTAGATGGACTGCACTTACAGACCTTTTCTACCCAGACAAAGGGCTTCGTCATGCCTCTAAGTGCTGCATCGCAGGGGCAATATGGGGTTCAGTGGAGAGGTGTTCAGCACATTCACGAACAAACCGTTGTCACTGCATGACTCAGTGTCTTCTAATACTGCTGGAGCTCAGCTATTACATCGGCCACACTGCTATGACATCGGCTACAATGCTATTACACTGGCTCCAATGCTATTACATCAGCTACAATGCTATGACATCAGCTACAATGCTATTACACTGGCTCCAATGCTATTACATCAGCTACAATGCTATGACATCAGCTCCAATGCTATTACATCAGCTACAATGCTATGACATCAGCTACAATGCTATGACATCAGCTACAATGCTATGACATCAGCTACAATGCTATTACACTGGCTCCAATGCTATTACATCAGCTACAATGCTATGACATCAGCTACAATGCTATGACATCAGCTACAATGCTATTACACTGGCTCCAATGCTATTACATCAGCTACAATGCTATGACATCAGCTACAATGCTATTACATCAGCTACAATGCTATGACATCAGCTCCAATGCTATTACATCAGCTACAATGCTATGACATCAGCTACAATGCTATTACACTGGCTCCAATGCTATTATATTTGCTACAATGCTATTACATTAGCTGCAATGCTTTTACATCGACTACAATGCTATTACATCGGCTACAATGCTATTACATTAGCTACACTGCTATTACACTGGCTACAATGCTAGCCTATTATATCAGCTACAATGCTATAACATCGGCTACAATGCTATTATATTTGCAACAATGTTACTACACTGGATACAATGCTATTACATTGACTACAATGCTATAACATAGGAGTGCTAACACCTTTACCGTCTTTGTTTTCTATTTTAAATCGAATATATTTGTCGTAACCACATATTTACCTGCGCACAATGCAACTTCCTTTTTAACTTCACGAGCTGCCTTCAAAATAAGAGCATCTTCTCTCAAAACAGGGAAGGAGACATATCCTGCTCAAGGCTGTCAAAAGAACGTGAAACAAAAAAGCAACATAATTGATTGACAAGCAGTCTTCGAAGCCAAAAAACACAATTGAGGTTACTTACATATGAAATGTATAAAAAAAATATCCAACAGATATCAGAGCAAAGACACACCAGATGTCAACCTGTGCCAGTGATTGGAAGACCGTCGTGAAGCCCTGTGCCCGGAGGGCGAGAGACATGTCGACAGGGGGATATAGAAAGAAAGATGTGTCTTGGCAACGGGATTATTTTTTTCTGTGTTTGAATGTTTGGCTTTCGACGCGCTCAGCTTCCCAGAAATGAGACAGAAGCAGAAATACCTCGCGCCACGCTAGATGCACGCAGGGCTTATTTCATGCGCTTTTAAGTTTCCGATATGGCGGCCTTTATTTTGACGAGATTTGTCCAAGTCAAATAAACGTTCTTGTCTTTTATTTCCACGGCCTCTTCACGAGGGTTCCCTGAGTTCACAATGTCACAAGAAGCAGGGTCCAGTAGGCTGGATGAATTGAAAATAAAATGCTGGTAAGAATGATATAAATACAATTATTATAGTTAAATATGGAGGATGATGATTTATGTTCGATTTATACATCCGTAATAAATGACGTCATAAAATGATACCACCTGCATAAAAACAAATATAAAGTGCATAAAAATCCAACCTTGACATGTGTCAAGACGCTCGGACGCACAGGCGGTTGTATCCGGTCATTTTTTCAAAATAAAACATCTTTCCGACATCGGTAATTAATAATAAACAAAATGTTTTCATTCTTTCTGTGCGTCCCGGCACCAAAGGACCCACGGACTGGTACCTTGCTTGGGGAACGTTGGTTGAGGACCGTTTGTTGGGGAACGTTGGTTGAGGACCGTTGGTTTGGGACCGTTGGTTGGGGACCGTTGGTTGGGGAGCGTTGGTTGGGGAACGTTGGTTGGGGACCGTTTGTTGGGGAACGTTGGTTGGGGACCGTTTGTTGGGGACCGTTGGTTGAGGATCGTTGGTTTGGGACTGTCAGTTAGGGACCGTCGGTTGGGGAGCGTTGGTTGGGGAACGTTGGTTGGGGACCATTTGTTGGGGACCGTTGGTTGAGGATCGTTGGTTTGGGACCGTTGGTTGGGGAACGTTGGTTGGGGAATGTTGGTTGGGGAACATTGGTTGGGGAACGTTGGTTGGGGACCAGTGGTTGGGGAACGTTGGTTGGGGACCGGTGGTTGAGGATCGTTGGTTGAGGATCGTTGGTTGAGGAACGTTGGTTTGGGACCGTTGGTTGGGGACCGTTTGTTGGGGACCGTTGGTTGAGGATCGTTGGTTTGGGACTGTTGGTTGGGGACCGTTGGTTGGGGAGCGTTGGTTGGGGAATGTTGGTTGGGGACCGTTTGTTGGGGACCGTTTGTTGGGGACCGTTGGTTGAGGATCGTTGGTTTGGGACCGTTGGTTGGGGAACGTTGGTTGGGGAGCGTTGGTTGGGGAACGTTGGTTGGGGAACGTTGGTTGGGGAGCGTTGGTTGGGGAACGTTGGTTGGGGAACGTTGGTTGGGGAGCGTTGGTTGGGGAACGTTGGTTGGGGAACATTGGTTGGGGAACGTTGGTTGGGGAACGTTGCTTTAGGCGGTTGAACACCTATGGGGGGGGGGGGGGGGGGGCTCATGAAAGCACCCCCTCCTCCCATGTCATCCAAACACCAATCGGGGGAAATGTCCTTCAGAGGAAGAGTTTCTGACTCCACGAAGCATCGGTACTTTCACAGTCATCGCCGTGGTTACACGTATCGTGTTCACGGTCGGCGTCGGTGAAGCGCTGTGGTCCTTCCTCTCCACAGCTGACTCCATCACTCATTCCCAGGGTGCCCTTGACTGGCTCCATGGGGCCGGGTGACATCATCCCCCCCCCCCCCCACTGTCTCTAATGGAGGCCCGGAGCTGGTGGAAGGAGGAGGACGTTGTTAATAATTTAGGAGCTCTGGTGCATTTTATCACCCGGCCTGCGAGGCTCGCCCAGGACACTCACCCCAAAGTGCATTAGTGTGATAGTTGTTGGAGGAAACCAGCTCTTATTGACTGATACGATCAATAAGGGCGCCTCTGCTCGCCGGCGGAGCCCCGGAGGTTGTTGTGTGTGTTGGTTGATTGGTCAAAACTACCAGAAAACACTCCAGAGAACAACAAGAAAAGCCTCAATTACACTTTGAGGAACATCGGCGCGATACGCGTCGAGCATCTGAGGCGACCAATCAGGAGGAGGGAAGAGCTCCACAGCGGAGGGGATTTCAGTGTGACGTGACGGATGGCGGAATCATCCGTGGCTTTCTTTGAGTGGGATGAGTGTCCCTCTTCATCGAGGAGGAGGAGGAGGAGGAGGAGCAGCAGCTCACCTCCATAAGGTGAAAGCTGATGACTCCACTTTAATTTACCAAAGTGTTTTCACTACGCAGCTGCCGGGAACTCTGTGGGAAGATGCGAGAGAAAAGAACGAGAGTTCCAACTTCGGGAAAACGGCTTCAACGTCTTTTTGGGGACAAATCCCAAAAATTGTTAAACGCCCTTTTACGAGTTTCATTTTTAAGCGACACCGGTGGAGTTGATGCCGATTGATTCCAGATGTATTGGTTTGCCGTGACCTCTTGCAGAGATAGTCACGGTGCTCAGCGGCAGGTGTGTCTTACTGACTCCACCAAGAGGGTCACACGTCTTTGAATACTACATTTTGATAAATTGACATCAAATGTTTGTACAGACGTCCATGTGTTCCCCCGAATACATTTTAGGGGAGGGGTTTTAGTAGGCTTGTTGTGTTGACCGGCCTGGCAGCAGACAGGTAGCGTGTTTCTGTCTATTCAGGGTCTCAGACTGAAAAAGAAAAGGTTAAAAATGGTCGAAGCGCAGATTTCTAAGTGGATTCTGGCCGTGTGGGTTTCGGTGGAAGAGCCACGGCAGACAACAAAGGGGATGGCCGCGTGACCCCGGAGGGGTTGATTTACGACGTGTCAGCAGGAGCAGCGGTGGATCACACACCCCTTCACCCCCCCCCCTTCACCCCCCCTCCCTCCGAGCTCACTGAGGATTTATCACCGCCCAGTGGCGACGTGTTGCCTGCGGGCGGCCCGGACCCCGGGTCCGATTACAACACACACCAGGGCACGTCTCTGCAGAGCGGCCGGGCGCTCAGCGCCTGGAGACGAGAAACTAAGGAGCCAAATGGTAAATAATGTCCCAACAGCACCGAGCGCTGGACTCATGAGGAGTCTTGTTCTCATTATTACTGATCTCGTAAAACCCAAAAAACACAAAGCCCAACTTCCCCTCAGAGTAAAACAGGGATATACAACCTGTGATAGTTCCGGTGCGTAGCGGCGTTAACTTAAAAGCCCTTCAGTGGTTATTCTGTTGGGAGTTAGCACAATGTATTTCTGAAGCCGCATGAGAACAATTTAAACATTTTACTTGTATTATTTGATTATTATTCCAGATTACTCTCACATCAAAGGATCGAAGAGACACTTTTCCTTCAACCGCTGCGTCTAAATCTCACACACACTTTTTAGTTCTCAGTTGCTATTATTTTTGCTATGTGAAGGAGGATGACGTCTCCATGTGAATCGCTCCCTGCTCAGCTATGATTGGTCGATTGTTTGTCTAACCAGGAAGCTGGAAGCAGCATCAAAAAAATGTCCTCATCACATCAGAAATACTGATATATTGAATTGTCTTCAGAAAATTTCACAGATATCTTTTTAAAAAAAAAAAATTCAAAAAATATTGTGGATATTCTCATGACACTGAAAAATTATCGAATATATTTTCTTTTTATTGCTTATTATTTATTACACAGCTGAGAAAACTCAATATATCTATCTCTAAATATTAAATATCATGAAAAGTATACTAGTAGGGTATTAATATATATATTCATATATTTATATATTTATATATTTTTATATATATATATATTATTTCGTTCAAAATGCAACTAGTACTTAGTCCCTGACCAGATATAGTCCCTGTTACCTAGTCCCTGACTAGATATAGTCCCTGATACCCTGGGGCTCCTCTGACGCAGGATGCGCCGGAGTCATCAAGTTTCAGAAAGCACACGTGAGTTTTATTATAACTTGAACGTGCCCCCCTGGTGTTTATTTGTATTGCACTCCCCGGGTCTCGGGGCCCCCGGAGGCCCCGTTCTGGCAGTGCTGATACCTAGTCCCTGACTAGATATAGTCCCTGATACCTAGTCCCTGTTACCTAGTCCCTGATGAGATATAGTCCCTGATACCTAGTCCCTGACTAGATATAGTTCCTGTTACCTAGTCCCTGATACCTAGTCCCTGACTAGATATAGTCCCTGATACCTAGTCCCTGACTAGATATAGTCCCTGATACCTAGTCCCTGATGAGATATAGTCCCTGATACCTAGTCCCTGTTACCTAGTCCCTGACTAGATATAGTCCCTGATACCTAGTCCCTGTTACCTAGTCCCTGACTAGATATAGTCCCTGATACCTAGTCCCTGACTAGATATAGTCCCTGATGAGATATAGTCCCTGATACCTAGTCCCTGTTACCTAGTCCCTGACTAGATATAGTCCCTGATACCTAGTCCCTGACGAGATATAGTCCCTGATACCTAGTCCCTGACTAGATATAGTTCCTGTTACCTAGTCCCTGATACCTAGTCCCTGATACCTAGTCCCTGACTAGATATGGTCCCTGATACCTAGTCCCTGTTACCTAGTCCCTGACTAGATATAGTCCCTGATACCTAGTCCCTGACGAGATATAGTCCCTGATATAGTCCCTGATGAGATATAGTCCCTGATACCTAGTCCCTGTTACCTAGTCCCTGACTAGATATAGTCCCTGATACCTAGTCCCTGACTAGATATAGTCCCTGATACCTAGTCCCTGTTACCTAGTCCCTGACTAGATATAGTCCCTGATACCTAGTCCCTGACGAGATATAGTCCCTGATATAGTCCCTGATGAGATATAGTCCCTGATACCTAGTCCCTGTTACCTAGTCCCTGACTAGATATAGTCCCTGATACCTTGACTAGATATAGTCCCTGATACCTAGTCCCTGTTACCTAGTCCCTGACTAGATATAGTCCCTGATACCTAGTCCCTGACTAGATATAGTCCCTGATACCTAGTCCCTGTTACCTAGTCCCTGACTAGATATAGTCCCTGTTACCTAGTCCCTGACTAGATATAGTCCCTGATACCTAGTCCCTGATGAGATATAGTCCCTGATACCTAGTCCCTGATACCTAGTCCCTGACTAGATATAGTCCCTGATACCTAGTCCCTGATGAGATATAGTCCCTGATACCTAGTCCCTGTTACCTAGTCCCTGACTAGATATAGTCCCTGATACCTAGTCCCTGATAGTCCCTGACGAGATATGGTCGCTGATACCTAGTCCCTGTTACCTAGTCCCTGACTAGATATAGTCCCTGATACCTAGTCCCTGACTATATATAGTCCCTGATACCTAGTCCCTGTTACCTAGTCCCTGACTAGATATAGTCCCTGATACCTAGTCCTGACTAGATATAGTCCCTGATAAGTCCCTGATACCTAGTCCCTGTTACCTGGTCCTGACTAGATATAGTCCCTGATACCTAGTCCTTCTGATATAGTCCCTGTTACCTAGTCCCTGACTAGATATAGTTCCTGTTACCTAGTCCCTGATGAGATATAGTCCCTGATACCTAGTCCCTGTTACCTAGTCCCTGACTAGATATAGTCCCTGATATAGTCCCTGATGAGATATAGTCCCTGATACCTAGTCCCTGTTACCTAGTCCCTGACTAGATATAGTCCCTGATACCTAGTCCCTGATGAGATATAGTCCCTGATACCTAGTCCCTGTTACCTAGTCCCTGACTAGATATAGTCCCTGATACCTAGTCCCTGACTAGATATAGTCCCTGTTACCTAGTCCCTGACTAGATATAGTCCCTGATACCTAGTCCCTGTTACCTAGTCCCTGACTAGATATAGTCCCTGATACCTAGTCCCTGACTAGATATAGTCCCTGATACCTAGTCCCTGATACCTAGTCCCTGACTAGATATAGTTCCTGTTACCTAGTCCCTGATACCTAGTCCCTGACTAGATATAGTCCCTGATACCTAGTCCCTGATGAGATATAGTCCCTGATACCTAGTCCCTGATACCTAGTCCCTGACTAGATATAGTCCCTGATACCTAGTCCTTGACTAGATATAGTCCCTGATACCTAGTCCCTGATACCTAGTCCCTGACGAGATATAGTCCCTGATACCTAGTCCCTGTTACCTAGTCCCTGACTAGATATAGTCCCTGATACCTAGTCCCTGACTAGATATAGTTCCTGTTACCTAGTCCCTGATGAGATATAGTCCCTGATACCTAGTCCCTGACTAGATATAGTCCCTGATACCTAGTCCCTGATGAGATATAGTCCCTGATACCTAGTCCCTGACTAGATATAGTCCCTGATACCTAGTTCCTGACTAGATATAGTCCCTGTTACCTAGTCCCTGACTAGATATAGTCCCTGATACCTAGTTCCTGACTAGATATAGTCCCTGTTACCTAGTCCCTGACTAGATATAGTCCCTGATACCTAGTCCTTGACTAGGTATAGTCCCTGATACCTAGTCCCTGTTACCTAGTCCCTGACTAGATATAGTCCCTGATACCTAGTCCCTGACTAGATATAGTCCCTGATACCTGGTCCTGTTACCTGGTCCTGACTAGATATAGTCCCTGATACCTAGTCCCTGACTAGATATAGTCCCTGATACCTAGTCCCTGATGAGATATAGTCCCTGATACCTAGTCCCTGACTAGATATAGTCCCTGATACCTAGTTCCTGACTAGATATAGTCCCTGTTACCTAGTCCCTGACTAGATATAGTCCCTGATACCTAGTCCCTGTTACCTAGTCCCTGACGAGATATAGTCCCTGATACCTAGTCCCTGTTACCTAGTCCCTGACGAGATATAGTCCCTGATACCTAGTCCCTGTTACCTAGTCCCTGACTAGATATAGTCCCTGTTACCTAGTCCCTGTAAATATGAGTGAAAGTGTTTCCTGAAGCAGACATTTAAACTGTGAAGCAGCTGTGGTTCTTTAAAAGGCTTTGTGGTTCTACGCAGAACCATCACCTGCTGAAGAAACATCTTTCCGTTTGAGACACCATTATAGGTTCTTTGAAGAACTCTTTAAAGAAATGGTTCTTTAAAGAACCCCGATTTGAAAAGTTCTTTGTGGAACCAAAAATGGTGCCTTAAAGAACCATTTTTTGAAGGTTCTTTGAGACACATCGATAGGTTATTTAAAGAACTATTTAAGGAAATGGTTCTTTAAAGAACCCTGGTTTGAAAGGTCATTTGTGGAACCATAAATGGTGCCTTAAGGAACCATGTTTTCATGGTTCTTTGAGACACTTTTATTGGTTCTTTGAAAAAATGGTTCTTCTGGCATCACTTTTCGGTTCCAGATGGCACCTTAATTTTCCTGTGCTTGAGTGATGAATTACATGTTCAGTTCTTTGTAATTTGTGTGAAATGACCTCGTCACGCGTCGAGGTTTTTACAGCTTCCCGTCATGATCGATGTCACGCGGCCGAATCCTTCGTCCCTAAAGGCCAATAAGTGTTGCGAGGCGGCTGCAAGTGTCCGGAGGGTTCGGCGCTCCGCACAGGAGGAATCCGTCTTGTAAACCGATACGGCCGTCCAGCCGTGACCTCAGCCTCCGAGTATGAATCCTCGGCTGTGATCTGTGGGTTTAAAAGCCTCGGCTTTCCAGGATAACGGAGGCTAATGACGAGTCTCTGTGGACAACAGAAGGCTGAGAGCTGAACGGTGTTACCGACAGCAGATGCTCCGTCCAAGAATTATACATACCGTTAATAACTATCAACGCCGGGGTCAGCTCAAAAGACGTATAAAAGTATCACTGATATTTTATGTGGAGTGACTGAATGAACTAAATAAAGTGATTGTACACTAATTAAATTCAGTTTATTTTATATAGCCCAATTTCACAAATTACAATCTGTACACATACGACATCCCTGACCTTTGACCTCACATCGGATCAGGAAAAACTCCCAAGAAATAGAAAAAGCCCAAGAGAAAACGGGGAAGAACCCTTGAAACTCTGACCTCCATGCGTAAACAGACCAGAGAGAAGACTTTCTCTATTTATAGTTTAATGCCCGTCTCCAGTTTGAATTCCGGTGTAATCAGAGGAGTACAAACTCTTAAAAATAAAAGCCCTCTGTAGTTTCAGTGGAAACAATCCTTTAATTTCCTGTCAAGGCTTTTATTGTAAAACAGAGCTTCACATGCAGAGGGTGCCATCTGGTGGCACATGCGCATTACTACAATATACAGTTTGGGACTACACAAAAAATGACAGATGAATAATCCACATCATGTTGTAATCATTAAATCACAGCGTTCACTTTTCCAAAAGGTGGACTTGACAGAGAGCTGGGTAACTAATGGGAAAAAGGGAACCTAGAGGCAAGAATGACACTGTCCGATTAGAACCGGGAAAGCTCATTTGGGACGTTTGTCCATCAAGAACAGTCTTATGGACTCTGGTGTTAATATTGCACTTATGTAATAAACCAAGCGATGTCTACGGGACAGCTAAAGCAGAAAGTGTTGAGAAGAAATTAAATTAGGGCATGCACAAGCAATAATTTAGAGCTATTTGACATGTCTATATAGGTTAGATTCTCTTCATTAGGATAACTGTCTAGATAGTCCTTTCATTAAGATTATAGGCACGTGGAGTTATGTAGGAGTACGGTATAGGACCAGCATGCACCTGGGTAGACCTATGGTGTTTAACCAGCGGAGGAGAGGCATCGTGATGAGATCCTTGAGTATTGAATCAGAATGATTAATGCATTCTTTTGGCCAGGGTGCTTTTTCAGTCTGGAAATTTGATTTATTGGACAAATGGCCACGATAGTTAACAAGATTGTGCTGAGCACAAGGCATGTTTGAAAGTTGGCACAATTTAAAGAAATGCCTTTCAATTAAGTAAATAGCCACCTTAACTGAACTATACGTCACTTCTAGCTCCTTTAACCCTTGTGTTGCCTTCGGGTCATTTTGACCCGATTCAATATTTAACCCTCCTGTCGCCTTCGGGTCAATTTGACCCGATTCAATGTCGGTGTTCTTTTGGGAGTCAACAAACATAAAGTACCTCACACTTAAACTTGGAAAACAATATTAATTCTAAGAATTTTCTGGAGATTTTAATAGCTGGGGTCATATTGACCTCAAGGGTAAAATATGTTAGTAAATATAAAGGTAACAGGAGGGTTAAACATTGAATCGGGTCAAATTGACCCGAAGGCAACACAAGGGTTAATCAGGCACATCTATGAGCGTAGAGCTCCCTCTAGTGGCGAACAATGTGAATGACAAGGAGTCCTCAGAGTCTGGTTAGAACCATTTAATAGAGGCTTTAAGAACAAGGTAAAAACAGCTGTACAAAGAATAATAAAACAATCCCATTTAAAAATAAAGTAAAAGCCACACCACTGGGCTCTTTTGATGGAGACCAAGTTTAAGCATGTCACAAGTTCTGTAGTCGCAGCGCGTTTAAGCAATAAAAATAGCTTTTCCTGGAGATGTAAACTTGGGGGACAAACACAAATGCATATTCAAAACACTCACTAAGATTTCAGCTGGCAAGTAGTAGATTATGAGCAGTGTTGTGGAGGAGACGAAATTCCCCAAGCAGCGAGTCACTGCATCAAGTCTAAACTGTGTGTGTGTGTGTGTGTGTGTTGCATTTTAGGGGGCCGGCTTTCAGATTAAAAACTTGTAGCATGCTTTAAAAAAGTATACACACGATATATTCAGTTTGGTCTCGGTTAAACCACCGACATGGTTCTTGGTGTGAAGCTCATTCAGTCACATTAGAAAAAAGTTTAAGAGAAAACTGTACAAAGCGGCAGCGGCGTCACGGGGCGAGCTGCTTGGCGAGATCCTTCACCAGCGAAGACTTGAGCTGCGCGATGGTGGCGATCCTCATCTGCTTCGACGTGGAGTACTTTCCTTTAATGGCCTGCGAGGAAAGTACAAGTTGAGCTTCGGATCATTTTAATAGCCATGGAAATTTGAAATATGAGCGTCGATGACGTCGCTCTTTTGCAGAGTTCAAACCCACCATGTGCTTGATCAGCCCGTCGTTCACATTCACCACGTTCTTGGCAATGTGAGACATCACAGGAATCAAACTCTCTGCTGTGTAGTCCATGTAGTGCTGCAGCGTCACATCCTGAGGGGGGGGGGGCACACAGTTACCTTCTGAAGCACAAGATTAGAGACAACTGGGGTGGGACATTTACATATTTTTTTAGGGAGCAGTTTCCCCCCCATGACTGAAATTCAGAGGCATTTAAAAAGACATTCCGGCACTTTTTGAATCATTTAGCCCGTGTTCAAAATACATATTTAGGTTTACAGTATATGAGCAAGTATCATAAAAATGGAAATAATGCAAATATTAAGTAGTAGTCTACAGATTCAGTGTTTTTTAAACTTTATTTTTACTGAAATCAGACAATATTCTATTTAATTCCTTTTTTGTTGTACTTTAGATATTTTTAAACCACCACTAACAATAAATTATTGTTGGATTATTTTAAAAAATTGTTTTGTGTACCCATCTACAGGCAATACAGATAGGACACACAAAATAACTACTAAATTATAATCAAAAGGAAATTAAGAGGGGCAAAAATATATCGTCTTGCTCTCGTGTATTTCCGCTGCAGGATGAAACTCATCTTTGTAAAAAATAAATAAAACCTTCAGCGCCAGAAGCGTTGGGCGTAAGGAAGCTCACCCATTCGCCAGCATCCAGGACCTTGAGGGCGAGAGCCAATGACGCACTCGCCACCATGGAAGGCGGGAAGTGAACCATGTCGTAGTCCACCATGGTGAGCTCCAGGAGGTATTTGGCCAGCGTGTGTTGCTCTGCAGTCACCTAGAGGGGCGGAGACAGTCAGCAGGTACAGAAACACGGCCGCCGCGGCACCGCCGGCGTCGAGGCCACGAACCTCGTAGATCTTTGAGGCCCGGCGGAGGAACTGCAGGGGGAGCGGGCGGCCCAGCTGGAACTTGAGCACGCGGAGGAGCGACATCTCCATGTCTCGGATCTCGGCGGTGGTGTAGGCGCGGTCCGTCACGAAGGCGAAGTCGGAGATCTCCGGCGGGTACATCTCCTCGTATTTGGACGCGAGGAACATGGCGGAGACGCCGACCAGCTGCAGCTGCTTCTTGGGGACCGGGTGCTCCTGTGGCGAGACGTGCAAGAGGTTTAAAAAAAAACAGTCCTAGAATGTCAGGATTGGCTCTAGAGAGAGAAGCGACTGGATACAGGTCCTCACCTGGAGGTAGCGGTCAATGATGCCCACGGTCATGTACATCGTCTCCTGCAGGAGGCGGAACTTCAGGCTCACTTGCACGAGCCAGTCAATGAGGATGGCGCGCATGTTACCCGTGACCTCCTGACCCTGCAGATACGTGAGGCGGACGCTCTGCTCAACCTGCGGGGACCGAAGACGGGTTACAGCTGACGGGTACGCGGGAGACGTTTAAAATGTGTATATTTGGCGCTTGCCTCCAGCTGCCTGAGGTACTTGTAGATGTCTTTGACGTAGTCGCTGCAGAGCATGGGGTTGTCGTAGTCCTCGGCGTCCACGTCCCTGACGGCGGCGTGAAGCATGACGTCGGAAAACGCTTGGCAGAGGTCGGCGGGCGCACAGCCAGAGGTCTCCATCGGCGTGGGGGATGCCGGTTCGGGGAGAACCTGGAGATCACGAAAGAGGGGAGGTCAAACAAACGGCCCCGCAATCGTTTGTGGCCCAAAGGCCGGATAGAGAACTCACCTGCACCTCAGGCTCAGCAGGAACAACATGTTCTGGTTTTAGTTGTTCCACAACAACGACAGGAACAGCTGGCGCTACCACGACTTTTTTGGCGACGACTCTCGTCTTCTTTGCGGCCTCTGGCTTCACAATCTAAAAATGAAACGTGTTAAAGGTTATTTATATATCTTTATTGGATCGGGCTTTCCACCTTCATTTCTACATTTCCTGTGTTTTAGTAATGGCCTTAAGTCAATTGCAAAACCTTAAAGAACAGCATTGGTTGGTTTTTGAGAATCATAGAGAAATTGGGATTATAGCATCATCTGTATTTTATATACGCTTGAATTAGGAGATTTAACAACTCACTGTAAATCGTACGCGTCGAACAAAGCGGCTCAGGACACGACTATGGGCTCTTTAATTAACATTTATTTTGTAAATGACTAATCCTTCAGAAGTCAATTCAATTCAGTTTGTTTGTATAGCCCACTTTCACAAATTACAAATTTGTCTCGGAGTGCTTTACAATCTGTACACATAGACATCCCTGCCCCAAAACCTCACATCGGACCAGGAAAAACTCCCAAATAACCCTTCAGGGGGGAAAAAAAAGGGAAGAAACCTGCAGGAGAGCAACAGAGGAGGATCCCTCTCCAGGATGGACAGATGCAATAGATGTCATGTGTACAGAAGGACAGATTTAGAGTTAAATTACATTCAATGAATGTGACAGAGTGGATGAATACACACAATATAAGACGCCCCTTATTAGCATAAGTGGTTGCATGAGGTGACATACCTGGCACATTTCCATCTTACTTTTAAATCAAACCTTTGCCCCAAATATGGAGGTCTTTAAACGAGAACAGCTGTTAAATCTGAGTATATATTGGCTTTACTTAAAATGCAGCATGGCGTCCTTAGAGCCAGTGCACGGACCAGCACCAGAGCTGTTGAGGACCAGAGCATGCACTGCAGTGGTACGAGTGCGCACTTCAGGTAACAAGCCGAATTATTTCAGTCACCAATCAAGGTCAAAACACAGTTGCCTCCATAAATAAGGTCACATATTCACCTTTTTCTGCACTTCTTTGGTAGTCCCGATGTTCCCGATCTCTCCCAGCGCCGCTCGGGGCTTCATCGCGGGCCCGGGGGCCGCGGAGCAGGCCTTCCCCGCCAGCTCGGTCCTGGTAGAGCCCAAGCGGTTCTGCAGCCAAGCAAAATAAAAAAATAAGTTAGAATAGCATGTTACCTATTCATGATGTGCAGCACACAGCATTTGGTCGAATCCCTATGATGAGAACAGCTGCGCGAGAGCACAGAAAGACGCACGAGGACATTTAACATCGCGTCCTATCGATAGCAATAAACACAGACGCGTGTCTTCTGCACGCATTTCCGGCCACAATAAAGAGAAATAGCATAAATATAAAGAGGCAAAACGCCCTTTAAGGTACGTACTCTGGTCACACGAAGAGCCATATCGTAACTGAGAGTCGCTTCAACAAAGGGAGGACAGTCGTAATGGAGAACGATGCGGTGTAGTTGTGAGCATCGCCGTCTCGGTTTAAATCCTCGCTCGCTTCAAGTTGATTGGCTGCGAGCTGAACCCTGCGAGCCGCTGATTGGCTGAGCACAGCTGTTTCGAATGCGTTCCCCAGACAACTAGTGGTCACGTGATTCAGAAGTGTTCTTTTCCATTTCCCGGCTAAGTTTTCCTTTTTTTCCTCCCCCTTTTGTTTTGTTTTCTAAATTCAACGTACTTTTAATTATTTTATTTTTTACAGCAACTATGTATTAATATTAGTAACATAATATTCAGTGAACACGTTTGTTTGACCCCCAAAAACAAGAACCGGGCTGGCTTGTTTCACACAAAAAATAATTCACCAATCCGGAAGTTGATGCATTTACACGTGTTTTCATGTGATAATACATTTTGTAATGTAAGTAAATAGGTGTATTTGTTTTGCACTTATCACAGACAAAGTGTCACAAAGCGCAGTACACTATAGTGAATTAAAACAAATTAGCAATAACAGAGGCCAAAACAAGAGAAAAGTACAATACACAGAAAAAGATGGTGCAATAAAATAAATAAACAAACAGAAGATAAAAAGCAAGCCATAGAATATTAAAATCAGCCAAATGTACACTTTATTGATCCCACAGTGGGGGAGTAAGCTGCAGTGAACCCCCGATTACTCTCATTATTTGGCTTTGTTCCTCTCTCCTCTCCTCATCTCCTTTTGTATGAATTAATTTCCCATCAATCTGAATCTGAATCAGCTTTATTGGCATGTATGTGTGCACATACATGGAATTTTACTCCGGTTACACGTAAGCTCTAGTCGTACATATATGTTATTTACAAATAGGATACATATATTAAAAAAGACATTAAAGACAACAGAATAGCAACATGCATGTACAATATCAAAACAATGAATTGGGGGATATTAGTGCAGAAAGAAAGTGGTGACAGTCTTTGTGATTTCTCTCTCTATTGCTAAGCGCATTGCAATACAGTATATGGCCAATAACATTCCTGCCTTTCTTATCATTATTATTCAACTACATCATCGTTGCTGTTATTATCGGGGTATCGATGTGAGGTCAGAGGACAGAGGATGTTGAATGTGTACAGGTGGTAAAGGCCTCTGATGCAGATTTGGAATTTGTGAATACTGCTTTACAAAATTAATTGATTTTAATTGAAATAACGACTTGATCGACCTACATTCCCGAAAACAGCCATTCTGCTGTCGTCAAACGCGTCTTCAAATGGCTCTACTTTGAATATGCAGCTACGTGTGCAGTGCGTCCGGGGATCAAAATGTGGAAGTCTTTACCTGCACAACTCAAAATGCTTTGGAACTAAAGTTGAATGAGCTGTGAATGAGCTGGGGCTTGTTTTATGACGTTTTTAATTAGAATAATAATAACTTTATTTATATAGCACCTTTAAAAACAGGGGTTACAAAGTGCTTTACGGAGAATCAAGGCAAAACAGATGCATGGTAACATACAACAAAAAACAATTTAAAATTAGGGGAACCAAATAACTGCATAAAAAAGACGACATCACTTAAAAGCTGTTCTATTAAAAAATGGATTTTAAGAAGTGATTTAAAAGAAGTCACAGATTCTGCGAGCCTCATCCTCTCCTGTAGCTCGTTCCAAAGTCGAAGGGTCACTCTTTTGATTTAAGCCGCGACTTTGGAAAGGCCAGAAGGGCCACCGGAGGATCCTGCTAGCTCATATGAGGCTAACATATCAACGACCCATGCAGTGATCAGTAAAATCTTTTAAAAATCAATTCTAAAATAAACAGGGAGCCAGTGGACAGAGGCCAGGACTGGAGTCATGTGATGTCGTCTGTTAGAACCAATCAGAAGCCTCGCTGCTATACAACTTGGACGAGTTGGAGGCGGGAGATGGATTTTTGGTTCATACAGGAAAGGGAAGAAGTTGTAGGAGTCGAGTCGAGTCGGGAGGACATGAGTACATGAACGACTTTTAACAGGTCTGAGCGAGACAGTATGAGTTTAATTTGATAGATTATTCTGAATTGAAAGAAGCAGAACTGGACACTTTCCTTTCTTTACCGTAACATTTCTGGCTCCACAAAGAACCTTAAAAATAGTTCTTTACAGCATCATTTCTGGTTCCACAAAAAACCTTTCAAACCAGGGTTCTTTAATGAACCATTTCTTTAAATAGTTCTTCAAATTACCTATAAAGGTGTCTCAAAGAACCTTCTAAACATGGTTATTTAAGGCACCATTTCTGGTTCCACATAGAACCTTTCACACCAGGGTTCTATAAAGAACCATTTCCTTAAATAGTTCTTCAAAGAACCTATAAAGGTGTCTCAAAGAACCTTCAAAACATGGTTCTTTAAGGAACCATTTCTGGTTCCACATAGAACCTTTCACACCAGGGTTCTATAAAGAACCATTTCCTTAAATAGTTTTTCAAAGAACCTATAAAGGAGTCCCAAAGAACCTTCACAAAATTGTTCTTTACAGCATAATTTCTGGTTCCACAAAAAACCTTTCAAAGTAGGGTTCTTTAAATAACCATTTCTTAAAATAGTTCTTTAAATTACCTATAAAGGTGTCTCAAAGAACCTTCAAAACATGGTTCTTTAAGGCACCATTTCCTAAATGGTTCTCCAGTAGGTGATGGATCTTCATAAAACCACAAAGCCTTTTTAAGAACCATTTAAGGACCATCATGTGGAGATAGAAAATAAAAGTGGGCCTAAAACTGAACCTTGTGGAACACCAGGTAATATGAGTTGTGGAAGACGAGTGATTACCATGGTGACCGAGTATCTTTATAAAAGGTAAGAAGAAAACCAACCAGCCACGTGCAGCGTCCTTGATGCCAACAGGTGAATAAAATGGCGTGACCTATCAAAAGATGCACTCAGGTCTAAAATAATGTAAACTGCCCCCCAACCCCCCCCCCCCCCTGTCTGCTGCTAAAAGGAGGTCATGAGTTACCTAGTTTCTGTGCTATGAAATGCTCTAAAACCTGACCGAAACTTCTCAAATATGTTGTTATGATTAATAAAACCTAAAAGTTAATACAACTTAAGACCATTGTTTGTCTTGTATTTATATAAAGGGCACAAGGAAACTGTGATTAGTAATAACAAAAGCATCTCAGGCATCAGGAGACAAGACGAAGAGGTAAGACGAAACAAAATAGCAAAAATTGCAGCTCAACAGTGAAAGTATAGAAAGTCTCTTTCGGGGAGCTGGAGTTTACGAGGAGCATTTGAAGGCAACGCATCCCCTCCAACTTGTTTTCTTGATCCAACTTTATCGATAAAGACGTCCGATCGTGATCACATGAAGACAGATCGATACTGGAACAGTGAGGCGATGGATTGGGTGAATAATTAATAGGCTTCTCCTTGCTTTTTGCAGTGGCCTGTAATCGTGCGAGGCTACACTCCGCCTTCCAATCAGAGGATCACAATTTCCGTGACGTGCACCGGAAAAAGAAAGGTACGCGAACGCACCACCGTAAAACAAAACAGATGCGGCCACAAATCAGCGGACAGAGGACGTCGACCGAAGTGTCCCCGGAGTGTGCGCTTCGTGAGAGGGACTGGAACCGGGAGACACAACACACACACACACCACGTCCTACCTAGACGGCCCTAGTTAGTCCGCCGCGAGAGAAACGGAGTAATTCCGTTAACGCTGTAAAAGTTTCAAGAGAAGAAGAAGAAGAAGAACTGTCTCTCAAACACACGGTAAGTGAAACTATCGCCATCGAGCAGTGAGCAGAAGCTGATGTTTTTTGGGGAAGTTTCTGCACTTAAACAGCGAAATAATAATGTAAACTATGTTTAAAGTCACGCCCGTGTGCCGAGGGGGATTCACGAGCGCCTCGAGGTGAATGTAAATGAGACTTCGGTAGAAAAAACACGTGTCGCTGAAAACTTTTTTATTTTATCGAGCTGTGTTTAAGTTGAACCTTTACAATAAAGTGAAAAACGACTAGGTAATTGTGTAGCAGCCAAGTTAGAGACTAAACGATGTAAAACCACAATATTGTTATTAATGTATTTTCTCTATTTTCACAACAATCTGCCCAAACTAAAAATACACAGGCGATCTGTATTTGATTCGGCTAACATAATCTCGTTGGCTAAATCGAGGTTTTTTACGATTATTTAATTGTTGCCTGCTTCAGACTGCTAATGCTGGGATCCCTTCACTATGGTAATACCAATAAAAAGCATCGTGTTATAACTTATTGTCTATATATTTAGTGGGAACAAAAACAAAGAGCAGACAAAGCGACAGTGTGCTAACGGAGCTAACCACTAGCATGCTAACGTTAGCACGATCACGAGCATCGGCTAACACGGTCGTTGATATTACTCCCGTTAGTTTACGAGCATTTAGTGTAACTCTGTGTTTATTTGTGTGTCTTTTTAACTTTTCACACTTTTTTAATGTCGTTGGGGACACGTGTTATCCTGCCAGGAGCCATGTAGCATGTTTTATCTCGTACATGAAGCGTTAGCATCCGCCGCTAGCTCGCTAGCATGACTCAGTGGATTTGACGAAGTGACGTGACTGTGGCCCGGAGTTAGTCCGGAAGCAGACACAACGTACACGCTCCTGCTTCACACAACACGTATACGTTAAAGATGGCGTTGGTGAGCCTCCCCCACGACGACGAACGCGCAGTCGTGGGCTTAGCATGCGAGCTCAACCCGCTGGTTTCATTGTGTGGATCTACAGGTGTGCGGCTGGATCTCGTCGCCATGTCCGAATGTGTCTGTCCCCGAGTTTCGCGCAGCACTGCAGACTCGCGTTACGTTTCCAGAGCTGATTATCTTTGCTTGAGCGGCACTTCCTCCTCCGAGGATTCCCGTTTTGGCACGACGGCAGCGCTGTTTCCAGACTTCTGGGGATTTGTCTATAATTAGACGTGGTCACACACTTGCTGTATTAAAAGTAACTCGAGAGCGTGCACCCCCCCTGAGATCACGATGCATTGCACTTCTGTGACCGAGGAACGCCATCACACACAGACTCACACACAGACTCGCACACGGCGTACAGGTCGCAGGGTCAACAGCAGTTTGGAGAACTCTGATGCGATTAACTAGAACTGTGTGATGAGATCACTCCCCTGCTCGGCTATCTGATCCCACATTTCAAAGTCTTCATCGATCAAGATTGAGAAGATATTTGCATACCATGAAAAATGGTATGTAAAACGGGATACTTTTTAAATCTCTCCCGAAACCGCTATCGTGTGACATCCCCTCACACACCCAGCCCAACATGTCGTTGCTAAGGTCACATGATTATCAGGTTTTAGTTTTGTCTTTATGACTAAAGATAGCTATTATACCCATATATGCATCGCTTTCCTAGACTTTAGTTGAATTATGACATACGTCTTAAGACGTGACACGCGCCGACTTTTTAAACAATTTAAAATGTCTTTGGGCACAGTGAAACAATATTGACACTCAATAATTGAAATTAATTGTCGAGGTCTGTTTATCATTCCGTTACCCTGTATTGTCGTGTTATACACGCCCTCGTTTGTATCCTCAGGGACAGCGGGTGGCAGACATCATCATGGCCCAGAAGACCAATCAGAGCCCGGTTCCTACGCTGTGTGCTAATGGCTGTGGTTTCTACGGCAACCCCAGGACTAACGGCATGTGCTCCGTGTGCCACAAGGAGCACCTGTCCAGGCAGAACAATGGAGGCGTCAGTACTCTCACTGCTCTCGGTAAGACCGGCTTTGTCAAAACACTGAACTGTAAAAAAATATATTTGCTAAAACTCGCACCCAGTGTTTGTGACTAACGCGTGATGCCACCTCCCGCAGGCGGCAGCAGCGGCTCCTTGTCCGAGGCGTCGGCCATCCAGAGGTTAGAGGCCACCTTGAATAATGCCGTGGCTGCTGCTGAGGAGGCGGCTTCAGCGGCCGCCTCCGCTGAGGCCGCCGCCGCCGCCGATGCTCTCAGGTGAGGAGGTCCCCATGGTACTTTATACATATAGTTCAATGTCTACTTCAACGCCTGTTTTAAAAACAATAATTCACTTTTTTAGTAAAGATCTTGAAATCAATTCGCCTCAAACTGTTAGTGTTAAAAAATACAGCGCAAACCTCTCAGCTCTACTTAATCTCTAACCTGGATGCACTAATTTTAAACCTAGTTTTGCTAAACTGTGATTATAACTAATCTTAAACTTGAACCAATCCTTGTTCCTTCAACCTAGCCTCCTTGCGTCCTCATTGCTAGTTTAGCAACTTCCAGGAAGCTGACATTTTATAAAAATGCCATAATCTGTCAATAAATTGCTTCCATTAAAAAATCATAAATATCAGTGGAGCATTCATGTGGACCTGCAGGCACCAATCAACCTGAAGCAGAACATCCTCCTTAAGATCTCAGGACACGGTTGAATAAGTGGGAAATATGTTGTGATTGTTCTGACTAACTTTTCCCTGTTTCTCCGTCTGCAGTGGAGCTTCAGCCGCCATGTCTGTGACGCAGCAGATGACTGAGATGAGTCTCTCCTGTGAGGAGAAAGGAGCATCGGGGAGCAAAGTAGAGCTCACAGAGCCAGGTGGGTTGCATCAAAGTGTAGATTTCTACCTGGTTATTAAGTAAACACTCTACAAAACCTACCGGGACAATCGCAATATCACATTTAACACATCTGAATCTAAGTGAGAAGGGTTTTCTTCTTATACACTTCTATGTACTTTACTGAGTCGCATGTTTATTGTTCTTCTCGCCCGTCTCCAGTTTTGACTCAGCCCTCGGCCTCTCGTCCCGCCGCTGCCGGCGGCGAGCAGCCGCAAGACCTGGAGCCCCAAAAGCCCAAGAAGAACCGCTGCTTCATGTGCCGCAAGAAGCTCGGCCTCACAGGTAAGACCCCGGCAGCCCGCCGCCGTTAGAACGGGTCACCTTTTATTCTGGGTCCAGTTCATCGGTTTTGGTTTCCATCATTTAGTTATTTGAACTCCTGAGATTACTCGATAGCAGCTGCCCCGGTCGCTGCAGAGCGAGCTCCTGACATGCAGCGGCGAGACTTTAATTTTCCCAATGGCTGAACAGAAACGAGTTCAGAAGTCTTTCATTACATACACTCTCTTCCCTCATTTCCCATGCAATAAAGACAAAAACACAAGTTTTAAAGTTCCCCTAGAAGCTGGAGTTCCTATTTTGTATCTTTTAAAAAAAAAAAAATTGTTAAGTTTCTTTGCATAAGGAATCCTGCAAAAAGAGAGAATTAGTTTACCCCCCCGTCCAGTTCGGGATGTTTTTTTATTGATCTGACGCTGTCCTCATCCAGGTTTCGGCTGCCGCTGCGGGAATCTGTTCTGTGGAATCCACCGCTACTCGGATAAGCACAGCTGTCCGTACGACTACAAAACGGAAGCCGCCGACAAGATCCGCAAAGAGAACCCCGTGGTGGTCGCCGACAAGATCCAGAGAATATGAAGAAAAAGGACTCTCGGTTTGACTGAACACTGGGATCTAATAGTCTTTATGGTAAAAATGAAATGGACTTGAGCTCCTGACCTTCTTCCCGAAGGACCCGTTTGCCCCCCCCCCCGGTTTCCCCCTCAGTGCATGAAAGAAAAGTTCACATATTTTCAGCCTTCATTCTTGTTTTTGTTGTGTGCTACTAACACTTTTTAAAGGGTTATATGTGAGGGCGGGGGGGCAGTGGAGTTGTTGCGCAGGCTGTGTTGTGACCCCCCCCCCCCCCTCCGAGATCACTTGAACACTTGCCTGAGAAAATAGATCTCGGACGCTCGGCCCTGAATTTCAACTTGTGACCGCTGTCCGCCGATGACGCCGTCTCAGCCGCGCTTGCTCTCTGCTGGCTCGAGTAGCAAAATGTTTTTTCTTTTTTCTCGCTGCCTGATCTGAACTCTGAGGTCAGAGTTCCGCCCTCCGTACCGGTCAGGCTGGTAAGTTCTCGGCCTCGTTCTCCTCTGTGCCGCTGGACTCTCGCCCGCCACGAGAACCCTGAAGAGACTTTAAGAAAGAGACTTTGTGTCCTGCCCGCGGCTTGTTTTACTTTTATTTTTCCTCCCGTTGAGCGTGGGTTGAATGCCGTGCCCTGGGATCTGACTCGCAGGCACGCCGACGTCCACTGAACTCTTTACGTGTGTTGCCTCCCCCCAAGACAAGGTGTGTGTGTGTGTGTGTGTGTGTGTGTGTGTGTGTGTGTGTGTGTGTGTGTGTGTGTGTGTGTGTGTGTGTGTGTTGTAAGACAAGTAGCCTGAACTTGTATTCATTTTTTTTGCCTTTTTTTTGGAAGGGTTTAGCTCCACTAATATTTCATCTTTTACTTCACTATTGAATGTTTTCCTCTATTTTTAATGTGAGCTGACGAATTAAAAAAAGAAAACAGTTGGACTGTTGCACACTGCGTGGGAGTAAATGTGGTCGAGTGAGACGGAGTGGCTGAGGACCGCGGTGAGTTAGACCGGCGGTCGTAGGTTATTAATCATTTTTTCGTGTTTTTGATTTTATTTTTTGGTCTGGCTGCTTAACGTGTGTTTATTTTATTTTATTTTTTTACCCTATTTTAGTTATGCAAGTTTGTACAAACATCTTTATTTATATACTGCAGTGTGCGTAATCTTCCAATAAAGAATTAATTGTATGATGTAAATAAATTTTGTTCACAAATATAAAATCGAGCGTTCTTGTCTCCATTTTTTAACTAATACAAACTTATATTACAGAACCTATTATCGTATTCTTTCCTTCTTAACTGCTATTTAAATAGTTTGTGTTTATGCCGAGTGGTGTCGATCCCGTCCTCGCCACTAGATGGCGCTCTAACTCCACAGCCTCGTCTCTTCCTGAAACTGCCCCGTGTGAAAGGACCACGTCTCTTTTAGTTTTCACCATTGACCAGAAAGACCTCAAATGTTGGCCTGTGTTTTGTGAGCATATCTGTAATCTATAGATATCTATTTATCTATAACGTTGCATCATTTACCGACGGTACACATTTCTGTAATTTCAATATTTGAAGTTGCTCGATTGTTTGAATGATCTGCGTTGATAAATCTCACAACACAGGTATTACATTATAGAAATGGAGTTTGTGTGTCTGCACAACACAGGTTATTACATTATATAACGAGTGTATGTGTGTACCTGTTTTCACAACACAGTTATTACATATAAATGAAGCATGTCTGTGTACACAGCAGTTTATTACATATACAAATGAAGCATGTTTGTGTACTTGTGTGTGTGTGTACACACAACACAGGTGATTATATATAAATGACGCATGTGTGTACCTGTGTTTGTGTACTCATCTGAGTACACAACACAGACTATTACATTGTAAAAATGAAGCTTGTGTTGTGTACTTGTGTGTGTGTATGTCTACTGTGTAGACATACACACAGGTTATTACATGATATGAATGATGTGTGTGTGTGCACAACACAGGTTATTATGTACAAATCAAGCCACATGTGTTGCTATTAATTTGTGTGTACTTTTTTATTTTATTTTTGTATTTAGAGAATAAGGGACAGTGCATATTGATAGACAGTACAATGTACATGTAAATATGCCAGATTATAGCCGGGAGGCTCGTTTCCATCTGTAGTCCCTTGTTTGTGTACTTAAGTGAATGGCCACTAGGTGGCATAACATATTGATTTACACTCATTTAGCCATGTGGAGCATAAAAACAAAAAACTCTGCTTACACATATTGGTCAGTGGTTGAAGAAGACGACACTCTTGAAAATGAACAGATAAAAAGTGACAATGAATAAAGAATAATCAAATGTTGAATAAAATAATGAAAAGGCTGGACGGGTAGGAAGTAGGAGGTCGACGTTTATCAATCTCTCGTAATGTTTAGAGTTTTAAGACTACATGCAATAGAAATGTTTTAAAGTTGAATTTTTTAAAAATGTATACATTGAATAGTATTTTAGTTTCAGCGCTCTGGTCACACACGCCGCTGCTCGCTGTGCGTGTGTGTGTGTAATGCATCATTTGTGAGACGAGCTCCATTAACCTTTAATTGCTCATGCATGTTTCATGCGTGGCGATGCATGAAATATTAATTCAGGAACGTCTGATTGGATTTTAGACGTGAAGGAGGTTAGAAAACGGTCCAGATTTCACCACAATGGTTCATTTCAGTGTTTTATGGATCATATGATGCACGGATCTATAATGAAAACATGTTATTTATCATAATCAACTTATTTATTGGTATATATGTATGTAAACAAACACAACGGACCAATCAGACTCAGCAACACGCACACAGGAAGAAGCTTTAAACGACAATACGAGTTTTTTTATTTCACGTGACCTTTGCCCTCTCACGGGGCCACAGTGGACATGACAGAGACTACTTCTATTAATGTCACGCAGGTTTAATAAACCTCTGTATTGTTTAAATATAGGATTAAAGCACACACTGTATTCTCCGTTATTCACATGTAACAGATATAGTTGAGTAATGTCCTAAAAGACACTGGAACACAACCAATGTGGACATATAGGCCCTCATGAGCTTATATGTGTGTGCATATTTATATCTACATATATGTGAACTGACAACCATGTAATGGATCATTTTGGATGTGAAAATAGAGCTCCACTCTATTATTTAATGAGCCTTTATTTTCACACGCCGCAGGCAGCTGTGGTCCGTTATGAAAACGTCCGAAACAAAAAAAATACTGGAAGTGCAAAGTCATCTCAGTGTCTGGTGTTTGCCTAATGAGAGAAACCCAAACCTTCATTAAATCTTTAGTGTGTGTGTGTGTGTGTGTGTCTGTGTGTGTCTGTGTGTGTGTGTGTGTGTGGTGGGTGGTCTCCAATAACAAGGCGAGTGAGAGTGTCGATGCTCGGAAGTTTGAAAAACAAAGCAGGGCAAGATAGTCGAGCTAAGTAGAGACACAATGAATGATTTTAGTAGCCGAGGGCCGGATGTGATCCACGGTGTGACCCCGGGGAATATATATTTATATACATATAAATATATATATCCATCATCGCCTCATCTCCTGATAAATACACATCCAGCTCCCGCAGAACAAGCCATCCTTTCTGCCGCGGTAGCCTGGAGCATCTTTGGTTTCCAGAGATGCGCTGCACCTTATATACCGACGACACGCCTGTGGAGAGCGGGGTCACGCGCGGCAGTCGTCATGGCGACGGCGCCGCCGAGATACCCGAGTTGGGTATCTGGTGGGGAGCCGAGGCAGAGGAGAGGAGACGAGACGACCGGGCCGGCGCTGCACAGGACGCCCGAGGCAACGGGGGGGACGCCGCTTTATCACCATGCCGAGAAAAAGAGACGCGGTTTCCAACGACGACGGTGAGTTCAAAGACCCGAGAGACCGAGGCCAACTTTATATCCGTTGTGTGTAGCTCATAAAAACGGGTGATTTTTGCACTTTATAAAACATCAAATGACTTAGGTTGTGTGACCTTTGACCCTTTCTTATTATTACTGGTTTCCACTGGTCTCCGCCCACTCTGTTGGGTTCCTGGAACTGCGTTTATGGCACAGTTAAGGAAATTATACCAAAATACACCTTAAAGATACTTTGGTCAAGAGTTGGGGTGTGACTTTGCAGGTTGGGTAAATAAACCGGACATTCAGTCATAGAAAAACAGATCCAGTACAACGACTCCTCGGAAACTCCACAGAGGGTTTAATGTGTCACGTGTTGAGTAACACTCCCTAAGCTACTATTATATTTCACTCGTATCTGTTTACAGTAAAAGAAGGACAATAAATGCAATAATTGCTCGTCACTGCTGTCCTAGCATTAGCTGCATTCTAGAAATGTTAAAGAAAATACCTAGAGAGGTGTGTTCAATATTTTCAAGAACAATGAGACGCCTGAGAGATGTGTTGTTGAACACAGACGTCTCAGTTACAAGAGAGGATGACCGCCGTCTTCCCTTTGGGAAACGGAGGCGAGCGCTTTCCCGTATCTCCGCCGCAGCCACCGCTAGCTGTATTGAGCTCTGATGGTGCGTCAAGCTAAATGCTAACATCAGTGTGCTAACATGCTCAAAATGAGAATTTAAATGTTGACTTGATGACACATGAGATAAAGTGTTAACTCCACAACCCTTTAGTGACATATTTGCAACTTGCTAATGTTTAGCACCTTATATTTACAACATTCTCCATCTTAGCATTCTCACAGTTGCTAATTAGCACAAAGCGCTAGCTAAAGTGCAGTTGAGGCTGATGTTAGTTTCTTCATCCAGCAAACTACCGGACCAATTTAAAGGTTGACTTTATGACATGTGAGATAAAGTGTTAATTCCACAACCCTTTAGTCACATATTTGCAGCTGGCTGATGTTTACCATCTCATGTTTACAACGTTCTCCATCTTAGCATGCTCACAGTTGCTAATTAGCACGTAGCGCTAAAGAGCAGTTATTGGACCATTTTAAATGTTGACTTTTATGAGATAAAGGGTTAATTCCACAACTTTTTAGTGACATATTTGCTTTGTTTGTGTGTCCTTCCCCAGTTGAGATCGAGGTTGACAGTGATCCGAGTGGCAGTGATGGTGAGTGGATGAAACAACATTCAGAAAATAATTGTTGTCTCACTAATAAAATAACAAGAACACCAAATGCAAGGTATATTTTGTGTGTGTTTGTCTTCGGTCGTAAATGTAGACGAGGGCGCCAAGAAGAAACCCAACAGGAGGCAGGGAGCTGGAAGAGGAGGCGCAAAAGGCCGAGGCCGGGGGAGAAAACCACCCAGTGACGGCGAAGACGAAGACGAAGACGAGGAGGACGAAGCTCCCAGGGGACGAAGGGGGGCAAACAACAAGCAGAAGCCGCCCGCCAAGAAACGCGGGGGGCGCAATCAGGACGAGGACGAGGACGAGGGTCCCAAGAGGAAGAGGAAGGGAGCCGCCAATCGGAAGAGAGGAGGCAAAGCTCAGGACAGCGACGAGGAGGAGAGCGATGCGGGGAAGGGGAGGAAGGGAAAGAAGGGAGGGGGGAGGAAAGGAGGGAAACAGGCGGAGGACGGTAAGGGAAAGAAGGGGGACGCCAAAGGGAAGGACGCCAAAGAGAAGGACGACGACAAGGACAAGAAGAAGAAGAAGAAAAAGGACGACAGGTAAGAAGTCAGACAGACATGTTAACACAGGTGTTTCATCAGGGTTCAGGCGGTCATGGAGAAGTCATGGGATTTAAAAATGGTTATTTCCAGGCCTGGAAAACTCCTGAAAAAAAATGATTATAAATATTTATTCTATTAATCAAACTATTGTTTCATTAATTTGTCATTTCAGGTTGTATACTCGCGTGTATGCCGAGATTTCACAAAATGTTTGGTCATCGAAATTTGGTTTAAAGTCTTGTTACCTTCACATTTACTGACATCTTTTACCCTCGGGGTCAATTTGACCCCAGCAATTAAAACGTCCAGAAAATTATTAGAATTAATATTGTTTCCCAAGTTTAAGTGTGAGGTACTTTATGTTTGTTTGTTGACTACCTAAATAGCCCTTTAAATATATAAAAAAGTTGATATTTCTTATATGTTTGACACAGTGAAAAACAGCCTGGGGTCAAATTGACCCCAAAGAACACCGACATTAAACATTGAATGGGATCAAATTGACCCGAAAGGTAACAGGAGGGTTAAAGTCCTGGAAATCCATCAGTCGCCATGTGTGTGAACCCTGTGCCAAGTACCTGGAATATTATTAAAATAACCGATAATGGTGCCTCAAAGAACCTTCAAACCAGGGTTCTTTAAGGCACCATTTCTTTAAAGAGTTCTTCAAAGAACCTATAAAGGTGCCTCAAACGAAAAAAATGGTTCTCCAGTCGGTGCTGGTTCTTCGTAGAACCACAAAGCCTTTTAAAGAACCATTTAAGAACCATTATTGTTCTGTGTGCACTTCACACTTGTGTTCCCTTCTCCTTCTCCTTCTGCCCTTTTCTGCTCCAGCTCATCCAACTCCAACTCCAACTCCGACGAGGAGGACTCCATGTCGGAGGGCGAGATGGCCCGGCTGATGGAGGAGGTGGAGGAGAAGAAGAAGCTGATCACCACCATCAGGAACCAGCCGTGGAGGATGCAGCGGAGGCTCCTCAACCTGAAGTAAAGACAAAGCGCTTCACCTCCGGGCCGGAAGGTCTGAGCCGCGTGAAGCCGGGGCAGGGAAAGGAATCATATGTTCATTTGTATTTCATTTGTAAAGGGGGATGAAAGGGTTAATTTGACCGGGGGAGTGAAGCCATAATCATTTAATTTATATTTAGCTTTTTAAGATACTCAAAGACACTTTACATGTTATATTAATACACCGGGGAGCAACTCAGGGTTAATGTCTTGCTCAATGGCGGGAATTGAACCGACAACCCCATGATTGGAAGACGGACCCATAGGTAAATGTGTTCATGTTGGCTAAGGCTACATTTCAGCTGTGGTCCCTGTGGTCAGATGTTACAGCCTTCACTAAAGGAGAAAGAGGTTAACACAGTAACATAATAAAAAAGCAATGAACATGCAGGTTACGATAAAATACTGGCCTCATCATAAAATCATTACAAAAAACAGACAAAAAAAACAATAAGTTAGCACCTCAAATTGAAATATTGCATTACAAAAGCTTTCTACATCGCACAAGTTCTGCGTCTGGAACTCTAAATGTGTTCTTCATCCAGAGTTTGGAGTTGCTAAATATTTGGGTGATATTTTTTTTAATTGTGGGTCGTAGTAGACGTAAATAAATACGGATAAATAACATAAATTCAGCTCACTGTAATGGACATGTGACCTTGTGTCTCAACAGGGAGGCTCAGGAGTTTGTGGATAAGTTCGAGGGCGCTTTGGGCAAAGGGAAAGGCAGGAAGTGGTTTGCCTACAAAGTGATGATGAAAAAGGTTCGCACAAAAGATTATCTTTTTTTCTTGTGTGTTTTTTTCCGTCGATCATTTTAAATATATGTTGTTGTTTTTTTAAATCCCAGAAATGGATCAAGTTCCAGAGGGACTTTGAGAACTTCAGAACAGCCTGTATCCCCTGGGAGAGGAAAATCAAAGAAGTGGAGAGTAAGTCGTGTCATGTTTTATCAGCTGAACAGCGCCCCCTAGTGGACATGTGCTGAGTTAAGATATTTGATATGTCCGCAGGTCACTTTGGGTCATCTGTGGCATCTTACTTCATCTTCCTGCGCTGGATGTACGGCATGAACCTGGTGCTTTTTGGTTTCACCTTTGGACTGGTGGTCATCCCCGAGGTGAAATGAAATGTCCCGTTACTGAATCATAAAACTGGATTATTATCTCTTCATAAAGCAAAGCATTACACATATATTTTGAAAGATTTCCAGCAATTTATAATATATATAGATACATTATATTAAATTATTTATTATTTTTGTATTATTTATTACTGAAATTAATTCCACAGTAATTGTTTCTTTTTTTTTTACTGTATAATTAATTTCAGTAAAAAAAATTCAATAAAAAAATAATTATACAAAATATTTATATATATATATATATATATATACATAATAAATTGCTGGATATATATAAATTTTACAAATGATATACAAAAAAGAAAAAAATATATGTATGTAAATATATATATATATATATGTACATATTTATATATATACATATACATGTATGTATGTATTAATTTCAGTAAAAAAATAAAAATAATAACTAATACAAAAATACAAATAATCCAGTAAACATACAGATAAATAAAATAAAATCAGGAAATGCTTTTCAATGTAAGTCTAAAATAAGAATAGATGAGAAAATAAATCAAGAGTTGACGCTGACTTCTCACGGACAGTTTGTTTAAGCTCACCTGGAAAGTGATATGGGAAATTCAGTTCATCAATTAAAAGGGCTCTGCTTGTGCTCCAGGTTCTGATGGGCCTTCCCTACGGGTCCATTGCCAGGAAGACGGTACCCAGAGCCCAGCAGGACACCGCTCAGGACTACTCTGTCCTCATGGACTTCCAGGTGAGTCTGATAGGCGAGGATATGAACAGCCCACCCCCTCTCATTGGTTTTTAGGGTGTACATTTTTTAAATGGCGCTATAAAGAGTCAGAAAGTAAAGCTCAGCTCATGCAATTCGTTTTGCCTCTGATTGTTTTTCTGTTTGCTCGTTAAGTAAATCAATCACACGTTTTTTTCTTTTTATTTGAACCTTAATTTCCTAGGAGAAAAATGCAAAAAGTAAACAATGACATCCTTTGTTTTCTTTCTCAGGGCTACTGCAAATACTCGGTCCTGTTCTACGGCTACTACAACAACCAGCGGACCATCGGCCTGCTGAAGTTCCGGCTGCCTCTGTCCTACCTCATGGTCGGGATCGGCACCTTCGGCTACAGCCTGATGGTCGTGATCCGCACGTGAGTCGCCACGGCGACCGGAGGGCGGGGTTTATACGGCTGCTTTTCATCCGCATACTGTAGACACACACAGAACCATGAAGGAGCATCTGGAACCGAAAAGGGTTCTTCAGAGTGATGCCATAGAAGAACCATTTCTGGTTCCACGAAGAACCTTTCAAACCAGGGTTCTCTAAAGAACCATTTCCTTAAAAAGTTCTTCAAAGAACCTTTAAAGGTGTCTCAAAGGACCTTCCAAAGAGGGTTCTTTAAGGCAACTTTTCTGGTTCCGCATATCACCTTTTATACCAGGGTTCTTTAAAGAACCATTTCCTTAAATAGTTCTTCAAAGAACCTTTAAAGGTGTCTCAAAGGACCTTCCAAAGAGGGTTCTTCAAGGCAACTTTTCTGGTTCCGCATATCACCTTTTATACCAGGGTTCTTTAGAGAACAATTTCCTTAAATTGTTCTTCAAATTACATATAAAGGTGTCTTAAAGAACCTTAAAACCAGAAAGCCTTTTAAAGAACCATTTAGGAACCATTATTTTTCTCTGTACTGTTGTAGGAAAGTCCTCAAGGGCCAATTTTGATTATTGTAATTTGGAGTTTGATATAAATTGCTGTTACTTTCATTTGATTTGATTACATTGTTTTAACATGACGTGACAAAAAAAAGGACTCAGACACAGGGAACCCGGAGACGTGATGCGTTTGGGGAACATACGGGCGTTTTGTGTGTCTGCGTGTCTGTCTTCACGCCGTCGGGACGGCGGTTGATTCTCCGGGTGTGATTCTTCTTTTTTTAGGATGGCCAAGAACGCCGACGTCGGCGGCGGCGACGGAGACGAAGGCGAGTTCACGTTCGCCTGGAAGATGTTCACCAGCTGGGATTACCTCATCGGCAACTCGGAGACCGCCGACAACAAATTCGCCTCCATCACCACCAGCTTCAAGGTAACCCACGGCAACCGCTGGACAGGAATCACGTGTGTGTTTTTACCGGTACGCGGCGGTCGTTCCGTTTGCGCTAATGACCGCATACATCGTCTCTACCGCAGGAGTCCATCGTGGATGAGCAGGAGAACCAGAAGGATGAGAACATCCACCTGCGCAGGTTCCTCAGGGTCATGGCGAACTTCCTGATCACCTGCAGCCTCGGCGGCAGCGGCTACCTCATCTACTTCGTGGTGAAGAGGTCGCAGGAGTTCGCCGGCAGAACCGACCTCAGCTGGTACGAGAAGAACGAGGTACGAGGAACCCAGGAGAGGAACGGCTCGTCACACACGCAGAACAATAAGGGTTCCTTGATGGTTCTTTGAAAGGCTTTGTGGTTCTACGAAGAACCAGCACCTACTGGAGAACCATTCTGGAAATGGTGCCTTTGAGAACCATGTTTTGAAGGTTCTTTGAAACACCTTTATAGGTTCTGTGAAGAACTCTTTAAGGACATGGTTCTTTAAAGAAACCTGGTTTGAAAGGTTCTTTGTGGAACCAGAAATGGTGCCTTAAAGAACCATGTTTTGAAGGTTCTTTAAGACACCTTTATAGGTTCTTTGAAGAAGTCTTTTAGGAAATGGTTCTTTAAAGAATCCTGGTTTGAAAGGTTCTTTGTGGAACCCAAAATGGTGCCTTAAAGAACCACTTTTTGAAGGTTCTTTAAGACACCTTAATAGGTTCTTTGAAGAACTATATAATGAAATGGTTCTTTAAAGAACCATGTTTTGAAGGTTCTTTGAGACACCTATATAGGATCTTTGAAGAACCCTTTAAGGAAATGGTTCTTTAGAGAACCCTGATTTGAAAGGTTCTTTGTGGAACCAGAAATGGTGCCTTAAAGAACCACGTTTTGAAGGTTCTTTAAGACACCTTTATAGGTTATTTGAAGAACTCTTTCAGGAAATGGTTCTTTAAAGAACCCTGGTTTGAAAGGTTCTTAGTGGAACCAGAAATGGTGCCTTAAAGAACCACTTTGAAGAACCCTGTTCAGTTCCAGGCGCTCCTTCGTGTGTGTAGCTTCCGGTGGATGAATGAGTGATGGTGGTTCTCTGACAGCTGGAGCTCATCATGTCTCTGCTGGGCCTCGTGTGTCCTCCTCTGTTTGAGACCATCGCTGAGATGGAGGACTACCATCCCCGCATCGCCCTCAAGTGGCAGCTCGGCCGCATCTTCGCCCTCTTCCTGGGAAACCTCTACACCTTCCTGTTCGCCCTGTTCGACGACGTCAACAACAAGGTATGGTGTGTGTGTGTGTGTGTGTGTGCCAGTCAATATCTCCATCCAAATAATATTTGGACATGTATTGTGTCTCAAGAACCCACCAGGGTTCCTACGGTCATGGAAAACCTGGAAGAGTCATGGAATTTTAAAATGGTTATGTCCAGGCCTCGAACAGTCCTGGCTGAAAAAAAATCCCTAAAGTTTTGGAAAAGTCCTGGAAATGTGTGATATTCATATGTTCATTCACACATAATTTTGAATAATTAATATGCTTTTAAAAGAATGACGCTCTAAATATAAGTCAGTATACGCTCTTTCATACTCGCACGTTTTCCGCGCTGCAATTGAACGCACCGTAACATTTATTATCTCTCATTCATTTATGTAATTTAAGGTTATAAACTGTATGCTTTTGAATTATCATTGTTAGTCATGGAGATCATTTTAACAGTTGTCATTACATACAGTATAAAAAAACCCAGTGTCTTCTTCTTATGCTTCACAATACATTCATCTTAATATTCTTCATAATATTCCCTATTAATTATTACATCTTTCTGTATGTATTCATTTACAACATAAGACAAAAATAACCTCCTACAACTCTCGCCTCTCCATCGGGACGGTGAAACTGATTCTCTCTGAGTCCCGCAGCTGGAACAAGAGGACTCCATTAAGAACGCCAGCCTGTGGGCCATGAAGGAGTACTACGCCAACTACACCTTCATGCTCAACGACACCGACTCCACCCCGCCCCCCATGCCCCCCGCCGACATCATCAGAGGACCCTGCTGGGAGACCGCCGTCGGCATTGTGAGAAGAACCACCGACTGGTTTAACTTTTTTCATATCGAGCCACAAGTATCATTAATTGAACTAGACTACAACCATCGAGATTATATCTACGTCATCCTGTGTATGATGGTGTGTGGCTCCAGGAGTTTGTGAAGCTGACGGTGTCGGACATCCAGGTGTCCTACCTGACCATCCTGATCGGGGACTTTGCCCGAGCGGTCATCGTTCGGTTCCTCAACTACTGCTGGTGCTGGGACCTGGAGGCGGGATTTGTGAGTCTGACAGCTGGAGCGTATTTAATTTATTTAATTTATTGTATTCATTAATTTAATTTATTTATTTAATTCATTTAATTTATTACATTCATTTAATTCATTACATTTATTTAATTCATTTAAGTTATTTATTTAATTTAATTTATTTAATTTATTTAGTTAATTTAATTCATTTAACTTATTTACTTCATCCATTTTATGTTATTTTATTTATTTTATTTATTTTATTATTTTTTATTTTTGTTTTTATTATTTTTATTTATTTTATTTATTTTATTTATTTTATTTATTTATTCTTGTATGTATTTATTTATTTTATTTTAATTGATGTAACCAGGAAAAGCCTCATTGAGATGAAACACATCTCCTTTCCCAGAGTGCTCTGCCAACACATGGTGCAGAAGCACATTAAACAAAGATCCAGACATACAACATGAAACAGTGACAGACATAATTATCCCCATTATCTCGTTAAGTAACTTACCTGAAATCCAGCGCTCTGTGTTTATTGAACTGCTCTCAGTCAGGAGAAAGTAATCCATTACTCCGTTTCCCTCCCAGCCGTCATATGGAGAGTTTGACATCAGCGGTAACGTCCTTGGACTGGTTTTCAACCAAGGAATGATCTGGTATGAAACTCCGCCCCCTTTGTGTGCGTGCGTGTGTTTGCATGTGTGTACATTGATATGCATGCGTCATTGTGTCTGCATGTATCTAGTATCCCTGTGTGGATGTATTTTTATTTATTTTATTTTTATTTTTAAATGAATATAAATAAAATAAAATAAATGCTCATCATCCTCAGCAGTAACTTTGTGTTTAAAGCTAATTAGCACGTTAGCATACCTCGTATTTCCCACTGTGCCGACATACAGCTTCACGTAGCGCGGCTGGTGACGTCATCGTACGACACGTTATAATATATCATCTCAAGTGTCATGGTGTCTCAAACGTCGACCGTGATGCTTTCAGGGACCAAACTTCTCGTGGGATTTTTAAAAATAAAATAAAAAACCTTGCAGCATTCCTTTGCAGCTTAACTCGACTCACAGCAACAAAAACGACAAAATCAAATGAGGAACTCTGACTTCTGTCGCGGCGTTGGACTCAAACGGAACGAACACGCCTCGATACGTAACGATGACGTCGTCTGATCACATGACCTGCGCTCTCCTTCAGGATGGGTGCGTTCTACGCTCCCGGGCTGGTGGGCATCAACGTGCTGCGCCTCCTCAGCTCCATGTACTACCAGTGTTGGGCCGTCATGGCAACCAACGTCCCGCACGAGAGAGTCTTCAAGGCCTCCAAGTCCAACAACTTCTACATGGGGCTGCTCCTCCTCATCCTCTTCCTCAGCCT